>NC_137053.1:20666141-20686141 GCF_032717465.1 Coenobita brevimanus | reverse complement strand
GAGTGTATTCTGGTTAGGTAAGAAATAACTTGTTTTATATTTTGTATCCTGAGGCCTATATGAATCCTCTACTTTTGTAAAACGAACCCTGGTTTCTTCTTTGGTTGTGTATGTTATAGTGTACAGTAAATTTAAGTTAGTTTTCTTAAACTTTATCTTATCCCTTTTGGTACTTAATTAAGGGTTAAGAGTGCACCGTAATATACACCCCCATAACAACATATATATATATATATATATATATATATATATATATATATATATATATATATATATATATATATATATATATATATATATATATATATATATATATATATGTATGTATGTGTGTGTGTGTGTGTGTGTGTGGAAATGAGTTATTTAAGAGGAGCCTGTTATTTAAGAGGAGCCTGTGGAGTCACATGGAGAGACAGGCTGACGAATGAGGATATAAAGAAGCGTTGTGGTGTTGATGTGGATGTGACAGGAAGCGTTATGAGGAACACACTGAGGTGGTTTGGCCATGTTGAGAGGATGGAGGGTGAAAGACTGACGAAGAAAGTGTATGTGAGTGAGGTGGAGGGTGGAAGAGGGAGGGGGAGGCCGAGGATGAGATGGAGGGATGGGGTGGAGAGGTATATGAGAGAGGGGGGTGTGAGTTGGGAGCAGGGCAGTGAAATGGCGGGGGACAGGGCGACTTGGAGGCGATTTGTTTGTTGCCACCCCAAACGGGATTGAGGCGTCTGGCAATAGATATAGATAGTGTGTGTGTGTGTGTGTGTGTGTGTGTACACGCGCGCAACCCCCCCCCCCAACACACTTAACTCGAGAACTCAGTTGCGCACATATTCACTGCTGGTAATTTTCACATGCACACTTCTGTTACCACTATTGCATTCCAGCACTCACATCAGATTCCCAGGCCTACTTGGTCATTGTCCCATCCCAACGCTCCTACCCTTAATAATGGGTACATTCACTTCCACTGTCGCATGTGCACGCACGCGCACGTACCTGCCCTCACAGCCCAATTACTTTGACTGTAAAGTGTAGCAGGCGCTAAGTAAACACGCGACGATGCAAGTGGTCGTCGCTACAGATAAGAAAACAAAAGGTCGAACAGAAGATCAGAGTGGAGCTTTTTGTTTGACTTTTTACCCTATATTTTTGTTCATCCTTAACTCTCCTTCCCTCCATTCCCATACATAGTCCTGTCCCTCTAACTTTTCCCTACTCTTTCTATCTTTTCTCCACTTCCCTTGCCTCTGTTTTTCCCTGCTTCCCTCTAGTTAAGAACTCCACATTCAGTAGAGCTGTAATTGCTATTATAGATAGCCCTATTATTTTTTAGTTATTTATTGTTTTGAGGGAGGGGGGAAAAATATAGAAAACTGGCATTCCAAGACCGTTCGAGATAGAGATTTGAAATTTTCGGGAGTGATGTATCTTGGTTGCCGGGTTTTTTTTTGGCACATATTTTTCCCAAGCACTATCGCCCTCTAAGTTATTATTTTCAGTTTTTGCTCTCCTGTGCAACATAAACTACTGAATTGGTTGCACTGCAAATGTTTCAGGATGTATAGACTATCCAATCTGAATAACTCAGTAAGCCATGCCCCCTCTCCCCGGCCCCAAAGTTATCGTACGGCTGGCTGGGCTGAAGGCTATCACTTACCGTCTGACCACGGAGCTTCTAAGGTCTCATAATAACATTCATGATGTGATATGAGAATGGTTTAGTACCTGCAGATCTGCAGTTACTTGTGTCAAATAATTATCCCTTACACTGCAATACCTGAGGGGAATTTTTATGCATGATCGCGGGGAGTGAAGACGTGCTTCTTCTGAGCTCTCCTTTAGCTTTCGGGGCTGCCACACCGGCATTAGTTTTTTTTTTTTTTTTCTTCACCCTCCTGGTGACGTTAGGCTAGCTAGTTTCTCATATTCCTCCCCTCCCTGATAGCTTGGTACAGTAGGTGTCTGTACCTTTATACTGAGACTGTCTTTGCCTTCTGTCCACGGAGGGTCCCCTCCCCCCCACTGATCTCTCAGGGACGTGAATTAACACGGTCAAGCCTCCCTGGAGTGGTCTGAGATAGCAATCTCAGTCTTAGGTGTTTGGTCCTCGGTTGTTTGTCCCTTGCTCGGATTTTCTCCTCCTTCCCGCTTCCCCCATTAAGGGGAAGTGTCACTATGGCAGACGCCCCTGCTGCTTCCCCCCTCCCACCTTCAGGGAGGAAGGTGGTCCTGACAGAGATAGTAAACTTGACCAGACTAATTGCCCCCAGACTGACCGACACAAGACAAGTTCCCCACTAGTCGTACCTACAGTATAGGTAATGTGTCATTCGTGATGCTTCATGCTCTAGGTTCCACTCCCCTGTCCAGTCTCAATCCCTTCATTATCAAGAAGGTGATTGACGGCTGTGCGGGATTGGTGGAACAGGTAAAAAAAAAATTGTGAATGGAGATCCCTTCGTCAAAACTGTTAACTCATCAGAGGTAAAGAATTTGCTTAACCTGGGTAAATTCCACTGTTACAATGTTGATCCGAAAATCTCAGTCTCCTGAATTCTTGCAAGAGTGATGTCACCTGCAAGGATCTCATGGTGATGAACGAGGACGTAATTAAAAATAGCTTGCCAGCATATATGAAAAGTTTCATATATAGTATGATGTGCGGTTGTGTGACCTTGAAACTGACAAAATCGATGGAAAAGCAACCAATCCGTTCTCAAAAAGCAATGGAAAGGTCGTTGTTGGAAATATCTTTAAAAGACAGGAAAAGATCAATTTGGGTGAAAGAGGTAAGGTCAAAGACATTATTGTATAAAAGATCATAAATTGAGGTTGGCAAGTCATGTAGCAGGAACAAAGGATAACCGGTGGAGCAAGAGGCTGTGACTGGACTTCAAAAGATTGTAAGCGTTGCAGAAAAAGACCAGGCAGGAGGTGGGCGGATGAGAAAGAGAAGTCTGCAGGCAAAACGTGGGAGCGATTGACTCAGGCAAAGAATTCAAGGAAAAGGATGGCGGAGGCCTTAGTTCAGCAGTGGACTTTCATTGGCTGCTGCTGCTGCTGATTGTTATTACTATATATATATATATATATATATATATATATATATATATATATATATACACTGGAGAGAGAGAGAGAGATAGAGAAAGAGAGAGAGAGAGAGTAATCCACACATCAGCAATGGACCCATGGCACCGTAATTTCCATAAAAGACAAATAGTGATGAAGATGACACCCACCAGCATTTTTTTTCTCTCTCTCGATATATTTCTCCGAATTTTCGGACACCTCACGTGGCCATTATCAGGGTACATATGTGGGATCCTACCAAAAAGCAATTCTCGTTATACTACAACACTTATGGATCTAAAGTTCACCATTATATATATATATATATATATATATATATATATATATATATATATATATATATATATATATATATATGTCTTATCATTAAAATGGAGAACGTGAACAAAAATTATAAATTAACAAAAAAAAAATTACCAAACTTAAAGTCTTCCTACAAATGCTCGTGGGCATTCGGGCCCCTCGACTTGCTCCTGCGAAGGGCTCTCGTGCTGCTATAATATATTTTAGTTATACATGTGGGCAAAAAATTCTACGGGGATCCTATGCCGGGCGCCTGGAGCAGTGTTTTTATTTTTGTCAAAATGTGATCGATCATTAAATATAGTAAATGTTTTCCAATCGTGATGGGACCAAGTTTTTTCACATCAGCGAATTTTTTGCGATTTTTGTGCCATTTTTGATGTGATTTGAATGTGTAGTTTCGGCTGCCCAAAACACTCACACACACACACACACACACACACGGGTAGTGCTATAGTATATTAGATAATATGAAAAGAAAAAAAAAACTACAACAAAAATGCACATTCACATAATTAATACAGAAAAGCAATGCACAGAAATATAACCAACAAATCGGTAGTAAAATCTCCAAGACTACTAAACTGACTAAACCAGAGTGTTATACTGAATAGAGCTCGTAAGGAACTGGTACAGTACAACAACAAGGGACAAGTCAGACATCAGCAACGGAACAAAGAGTAATGAACACTTAACCCCTACACCACGGGCATGTTTACCAATGTTTTGCGTGTCCTGCGGGGTTATTCGGGCTCCGGCAGACTCTCAAAAATCAGTTATTAGTCCTAGAATATTAAAATTACATATGCTTATGGCACATAACTTCAGCTTTCTCCTGGAATGTTTGTTGAGCCTTCGTCTGTGACCGTAGGACTTGTGAAGACCTCTGAAGTTGGGTAACGAAGTCTCCACTTTACAGTTCGCGACAACCTGTAATATGATTACCACAGCCAGATATAAACACTATAAACACTACTCAATGATTTTCAAGTAGTTTGGGATCCATACTCCAAAAAAAAAACACTGTGAAAGCAATGGAAATTACGAGCATGTCTGATCGTCGCAATTGCGCTAGTTCGCTCTTGGTACTCTGTCATTTATTATTCATAAAACCCCTCACACTTTAAATTTCTATTACTATATCACACTTATATATATCTGGAGTCTTTCTCCATAAGTTTACGTCAGTCGTATTAGTTTATTGTCACTGAAGTCATTCAATTTTTCATTCAGTAAAATACGTAGAGAGCCACGGATTCACTTTCGCTGTTATAACATAAATTATTTGTACTCATATTCTTATATTACTAATTACTTACATTACTATTTACATTTTCTATTCTATTTTCAATATTTACCCTTCTATTTTACTTACACTATGTTATTCACTGTCACTTTCAGTAAGATAAAACTATAATACACTGTTCAGTCATATGTACTGAACATCCATTGCTTTCACTTGCTATTTACACATTATTTACACATTATTTCCAAATTATTCTGCTTTCACACTTGCACTGTTAGAACTGCTTCTGGCTCTGGTAATCGAAGAAGCAGGTAACACAGAGGGGAACCAGGCACTCAGCGAACTGCCAAGAGTGCGTTTGTGCTCAGGTGTGCGGTGGGTGGTATGTGCACACACCTGACACATGCGAATCGCAGCTTTCCTTTTCCCTGTGGCAGGCATAAGCTCAAGTTTGTGCCGATCCATATATGCCTTCTGCTCAAGTCGGTCAGGAAGTGTTACTGGATGGCGCCTTGGAGTTGCTGCTGTCACCCTACCATATCTTTCCAGAAGCTGCTAGACACAAGTCCTGGCGAACAACCTCAGGGAGAAGGACTTGGGTGGCTTGACCTTCATCTTGTACAGGATGAAGGCGTTTAGCATCGTCATATCTATGAGATGCAGAAAAACTTTCCTGTACCACCTAGTATTCTCCCTGAGGCAGTCGATCTCACCAATCACCATGCCGGACTTGTCCACCAGCCGCATGTTGATATTATAGTCCAACACAGCATCAGGTTTCATCACAGGTTCGCCTGTCCTACGGTCGACCTTCCCACTGTCTGTCATCTCCCCCTTAGGTACGGTGGTGAGAATGTGCACGACCCTCTTGTCATGCCACCGTATTGCCAGCATCTTCTCAGACTTGCGTAGGTGCACGTCTCCTCACTGCGAGGTTCCTGCCTCTGTGAATCTAGGGAAGTGGGCACGATTACTTTTGACAGTGCTGCAGGAGCCAATGCCGTGCTCAGAAAGGTATTTTTTTTTTTTTTTTTTTTAATGCGAGGAAGAAGGAACCAAAGGCCATGAGCCCGCAGTAACAGTTCCCTCCAAGAGAAAAACAAAATACAACAGAGAGCCAAATTCAAGATCCGATCATTTTGAGATGCCTGGACACACTGCGTTTGAAAGACTGGAGATCATAGGCAGGAGGAAATACAGACAGAGGGAGACAGTTTCGGTGCTATATAGTAGTTGTCTGTATAGAGCACATGATTCCCACCAAAATACTTTTCTAGGAGCACTTTCACTACACAGCCTGAGAAGCCAAGGGGGTGTGTTTTTATCCAGATCGACAGTGCTGGCTGAATAAATGACGAAGTCAAGGATGTACCCCGTCTTACAGTCGCACAGTACAAAGAACTTGATTCCAAAGCGATGGCGTTTGCTTGGAATGTACTAGAGAAACCGAAGACGTCCTCTGAACAAAACCAAGGATTCGTCAATGACAGCCTTATGAAAGGGGTGGAAGAATGACATAAACTTATCCTTCATTCTGCTCAGAATCTCCCGGATCTTCCGGAGTAGGTCAGTTTGGAAGGTATATCGTTGTCAGCAAAGTGCAGGTTTCCCATGATGTTCCGGAAGCGATCTCTGGCCATGTACTTATTGAAGGTGGGCGAGGGTAGTAAGGGGTCCATGGACCAGTATTCTTCCAACTCATGCTTCTTGGAGTGTGGCATGAGAAGCATGAGGGCAAAGAACACATACAGCTCCTGCACTCCCAGCATGGACCACTGTTGCATCTTGGCTGCACCTGTACCACTTGCAGCATGTTGTGATTCATACCTGATGGTCTCATCACATATGTGCTGCATGACTTCGTCATCTAGGAAGGCCAAAAGGTAGTCCACACACTCAGCATTTTCGTCAGTAGTGAAGGCAGGCTGAACTCCTGAGGAGCTCTCATCAAATACTAAATTTTCAGGCACAAAATCTGACCCTTTCGTCCACGCGAAGGCGTCCAGGATTCCCTGTCATGGTGGTGTAGGGCGGGTGGTGGTGGTGGTGGTGGAGGTTGGCTGTGAGGCTGATTTATCTCATTCAAGGTCACTTGCACTGACCCTGGGTTGCCATACAGCACTAGCAGACCTTACCCTACTAACTACACTACTTTTCACTGTTCTTGATTTACCTTTTCCTCTACGGCCTGCCTTCACTGTTGATGCTGGTGGTGACTCCGACGACGAAGACTCCAGAGATAACTCAGCCGATGATGATGAAGAAATGAGTGAAGTGGGGCTTGGGGAACGGGGAGGTGAATGCACTCATGACTCATGGCGGGCTGGGTCATGTGGGGGCATAGTTCTGGGGCTAACACGGTGCCTTTTCACTCCCTTCCCAAATTCCTTGCCTTGCTGCACTAAAGGCTCCTTTGCCTTGGAGCTAGAGACTACTTCCGACACTGAAGCACTCGTTGTAGCAGTTTCTGGCACGATAACCTCACCCGGCTCATCACACAATTCACCCGAATCATCAAAATCACTATCCATCATCACCATGGACAATTCTGCAAGTTCACGTGCCACTGCAGAGTCACTAAGGCCTTTCCTGCTTCCCTCACTACTTTTCTTAGGGGTAGAGATCACGGGGCCCTTTGCAATGGGCGCAGATGCGGCAGGAATGGCGGGGCGCGAGTGCGACATGGTTTCACTACAGCGGAGGACAAGGAACTAAATGCCGCGGCTTATCTGAGAAGGGAAGGGTTGACAATGACACTTAGGCTGACTGCTGCTAACTTACATGCAAATTTTTTATAGGTAGAAAATCTCGGCAATACATAAAGAAATAGGTAGTTCTAGGTGAATGTAAATGTCACTTAGGCTATCTCCCTTCCTTTCTGATATATATTTTTATTACAGACATCGATTACAAGGCATAATTCAAAGGGGAAATTACCGTGGTAATGTAGCAAATGAATGCACGTGAGGTGTTGTCAGGTGATAATTAGCCAATTCCTGGTGTATAACACTATCACTTACCTGATTTTTTTTGGTATATATTATTTTGTATAAGTATAGGGCATAGGGCTTATTTCAATGGATGAAATCTGTGGAAAAATCCAGGGGAAATTTGCGTAGCGCAGCGCAGCCTGGGAGGTGAGAGGACACGGTAATGGAGGGCAGGTAGGGAGGGGAGTCACAAAGGGGGTAAAATCGCTAAAATGTCAACAATGGATGGGAGTACAGATGAGATTTGGAGTGCTGACTAGTGTTGGACATTGGCAGTACTGATAGATGATACAAGCCACCACTTGAGAGCCCGGGATAATTCAAAATAACACAGAATCACAAAAGTGACGCCCCGCGGTATGATCCATTGTGGCCGAGCGTCACAAAAGTGATGCCCCGCGGTTAAGGGGTTAAGCAGAACAGATAACCCTAGCAAACAATTAAGTATTGTGTACAAGATTTAGTTCCGGATCAAGCTATTTAATTAACAGTTTTCCTTCCAGTAATGCATCTCCCTGAGTCCTAAACCTACCAGTAATTTGAAAATCATTCTCTGTGAAAGGGTGATCATTGTTCAGTGAATGATCCCTTACAGCAGAGAAGGACATCCTATGTAAAAACTTCCCAGACCTGTAACTTTTCCATATATATATATATATATATATATATATATCATCATCATCAGCCATTGAGGTCCACTGCAGGAGGCCTATCCCTACCGAAGCAGGGACGATACGGCCAATGTATCTCTACACAGTGGCTTAGGTTGTCTGGTAGAGACTGTATGTAAGATGAGAAGTGCTTGTGAGTGTGACTGTAGTGTTGTAGTGGCTTTGGATGTGTATGCAGTCTGTGAACCAAGTGTAATCGGCCCGCCTTAAGCCGATTGGGTGCAAGCATACTAGTATGCAACACTGGTTCAACGACAGCACCCCTTATGGCCGCCAAAGTAGCAAGTGGCTTGGTGAACGATTCCCAAAGTTTTTACAACTCTGGCGGGAGGCGAACCCTCGTCCACCAGCGTGCGAAACGCACACTCTACCACATATATATATATATATATATATATATATATATATATATATATATATATAATTAACTCCTGCCTGTGTTATTCAAGAGTAATCTTGGGTTATCAAAGTCATAAGTGAGACTCCATCCTCTTTGGTTATTGCTGGTTAGCTAGTCCAGATCTCATCGTGATTTGACACGGTTTCAAGCCGATGTAAAGGGCCTAACGACCACAAAATTCATTAAGCTGGACTGAACAGACTATGGTAGTGTAAGCTAGAGTGGCGTTGATTTAAACGATAAAGAAAGTGTTAGGATGGATATAGGATCATTAAGTTAGCCTATTTTAGTTTGTTAGAGTTTTATTTGATAAATATGAGATAGGAGTGTGTATTTTTTAGTCCAATGAATGAGCTGGATTAGGTTTGGCTTCCACTGGTTAGGACAAGGTCCTTTTGGATGTGTTGGCATAGGTTTGGGGAGTGTAACGTGTTTTGGGTTAAGTTACGTTAGAATCTGATGTTTTAGGCTGGGCATCATAAGGACATTGGTTCCCAGATTTTTTGTATGACTCCTAGTTTTAGTCACGCAGTTATCACCTCCTACAGTATTTTATTTTAATAAAATTTATGTTTTGTATAATATGTATTAGTGCTGTTAAGGTTGAGCTCATTGACGATTAAGCATTTATTGTATTTACAAAGTAGATTAAGAAAAAACATATTTTCAAGTAGCCATTGCTGAAGAGTTACTGCCGCATCAGAGGGAAAAGTTACAGAATATAACAAAGGGGAGAGAATAAGACTCAAGTATCCACTGTGAGCCCCAGAAGAATCGGACTGCATGATGGTGAGGAACGTTTGCTAAATGGTGGTGTCACGGAGACGCATAGTGACAGTGCGACGCGGGAGGTGATAGAACGGGTTGGGGTGACCTTCTCTCTCTCCTATGATATGGATGTCTGATAAGTATAATCAGAGAGAGATTTCCCCTCAGGGCTCTGAAATCATTTTCTTATTGCTTCTTCTTAAAATATATTTTTTAGAACATTGCTTTAAATCCATGGACTCCTCGCGACTCCCAAGATGAATACTTATCCAGTCTGAAAAACTTTGGGAATAACTGTGATAAAGCTTGCACTAGTAACTGTCGTGTTAGGTTGATGGCTCTGCTAGGTGAGATAAAAATAAATACAGCTGGGTCAGCTCGTCTCCGGATCATGTTGTATTATTCAGGGTACCAGGCCATGTTACTATGGTTGCCTGAGGTTCCAGGAGATTAAAATGTATATACTATCGCAGTCCCTTGGTCTCTCTCTCTCTCTCTCTCTCTCTCTCTCTCTCTCTCTCTCACACACACACACACACACACACACACACACACACACACACACACACACACACACAACCATGAAATCAAATATACTCCCTCAAAAGCACACGTTGTTCCGTACACACAGCGTTTAGAAAATTGTTGCAATACTAATGGAGTATTTTAAAAGTAAATATTTGCACAGGATTTCTTTTGCACACGATATCCTTTATGTACACGTACACGCACGGGCACACACATTCATGCCTGTAAAATAAATATACATACACATACAAAAGCAAACATACAGATCGCCACAACTCACGGTGATGGACACACACACACACACACACACACACACACACACACACACACACACACACATATATATATATATATATATATATATATATATATATATATATATATATATATATATATATATATATCCATCATCCAATTCTACATTGCCCCAAGAGGAGCGTAGGAGCCTGGGGCTAGGTAGTTGGTCTCGACATTTAAGATGAGAGTGACCAGCCTCACTCATCCCTGAGTGGCATTACATGAGCAGTCAACCCCAACCACCCCTTGGATATAAACCTTCACTAGCTCAATCCGACTGGAGCGCAATAATTACCCACTGAACCACCAGGTGCCAAAATTTGGTTATATGGTTACCACCCAGCGTAGTAAATGGTTTCCTGGTGTACAGGAAACCATTTGGCTTGTCACTCAGTGTAGAGTCACCCACAGGCAGAAGGAAAAGGAAAGAATGAAGGAAAGAAAGACAGAAGAGGGAGTGTAAAGTCACCCGTAGGCAGAAGGTCAAGGAAAGAATGAAGGAAAAAAGGACAGAAGAGGATGGAAGGAAAGAAGGATGGAAGAGAGGAAAGGTCAGACACCCGAGAGCAGCAATACATCGAGTGAGTGGACGGTGAGCGCCCCCACCTACCACATTATATATATATATATATATATATATATATATATATATATATATATATATATATATATATATATATATATATATATATAGATATCCCATTGGAGCCCGGTGTCCCGAATATTGGACAGAACTGGAAATTTTCAAGTCTTCATAAATTAGGGAACCCCTGGGTAGGGACCTATGAGCTTTGCGACTATGAGCCAATAGGCGGAGGGCTTTATGCTTGGTACTCACCCAATGCCATGCCTCGGCCAGCACCCCTGGAATCCAATGGGATATATATATATATATATATATATATATATATATATATATATATATATATATATATATATATATATATTGTCACTGGCGTAGTTACCCCAGTAGCGAATGGGTGAAATAGAAATAGGATGATAATGAAAGGAGAGAGAAGCGAGCCTCAAGAAGAGTTAATCTTTTTACATATCAGTTTTGCTGCCTGTAAGGGTAAAACCTAGCGGTCACTTTTGCCTTCTCAACTGATAACACACCAGATGTTTTTCTCACAAATTATGCAGAAAGTTCCTCTTGTCCTTGAACTGTGGGTGTGACATAATGTGGGAGGAGCAAAGTAGGGATGTTTGCCAATTAGAAGCCTAAATGGCGCTTTCGTCACGTTCTTGATGGCACGCAATTGGTTCTGTCTGACGTGTATGAGGCCCTCATTGGTAGCAGGTGGCTCTATTGTTTCTGTATGGACAGAGATTATTTTTAAGACAGCCTAGTGGTTAATTAGCTGAGAAAGGCGGAGTAAGTAACCTTTATAAGCTCCAGGAAAGTGTGAAGAGACAGATTTTTATCTCATTTTGTACACAAACCCCTGTACACATTTCGTCATTTGTACAAATCTGTACACATTTACTGTCACGTTACACTTTTGTCACATTGTGTTGCACTTTTCCCCAACCCTACTCAATACGTGACTTTGATTACAAAACACACTGTTTGTGTACAATTTCCCACTTTTGATTCACTCCTCCATTTACACTAGTGTGTGATTTATATCTGGATTTAACCTTCGAAGTCTCCAAGTTTCCTAGAGCTTTGTGAGTACTTAGCTTCCACTGAGTGTATTCTGGTTAGGTAAGAAATAACTTGTTTTATATTTTGTATCCTGAGGCCTATATAAATCCTCTACTTTTGTAAAACGAACCCTGGTTTCTTCTTTGGTTGTGTATGTTATAGTGTACAGTAAATTTAAGTTAGTTTTCTTAAACTTTATCTTATCCCTTTTGGTGCTTAATTAAGGGTTAAGAGTGCACCGTAATATACACCCCCATAAAAATATATATATATATATATATATATATATATATATATATATATATATATATATATATATATATATATATATATATATATATATATATGTGTGTGTGTGTGTGTGTGTGTGTGTGTGTGTGGAAATGAGTTATTTAAGAGGAGCCTGTTATTTAAGAGGAGCCTGTGGAGTCACATGGAGAGACAGGCTGACGAATGAGGATATAAAGAAGCGTTGTGGTGTTGATGTGGATGTGACAGGAAGCGTTATGAGGAACACACTGAGGTGGTTTGGCCATGTTGAGAGGATGGAGGGTGAAAGACTGACGAAGAAAGTGTATGTGAGTGAGGTGGAGGGTGGAAGAGGGAGGGGGAGGCCGAGGATGAGATGGAGGGATGGGGTGGAGAGGTATATGAGAGAGGGGGGTGTGAGTTGGGAGCAGGGCAGTGAAATGGCGGGGGACAGGGCGACTTGGAGGCGATTTGTTTGTTGCCACCCCAAACGGGATTGAGGCGTCTGGCAATAGATATAGATAGTGTGTGTGTGTGTGTGTGTGTGTGTGTGTGTGTGTGTGTACACGCGCGCAACCCCCCCCCCCAACACACTTAACTCGAGAACTCAGTCGCGCACATATTCACTGCTGGTAATTTTCACATGCACACTTCTGTTACCACTATTGCATTCCAGCACTCACATCAGATTCCCAGGCCTACTTGGTCATTGTCCCATCCCAACGCTCCTACCCTTAATAATGGGTACATTCACTTCCACTGTCGCATGTGCACGCACGCGCACGTACCTGCCCTCACAGCCCAATTACTTTGACTGTAAAGTGTAGCAGGCGCTAAGTAAACACGCGACGATGCAAGTGGTCGTCGCTACAGATAAGAAATCAAAAGGTCGAACAGATCAGAGTGGAGCTTTTTGTTTGACTTTTTACCCTATATTTTTGTTCATCCTTAACTCTCCTTCCCTCCATTCCCATACATAGTCCTGTCCCTCTAACTTTTCCCTACTCTTTCTATCTTTTCTCCACTTCCCTTGCCTCTGTTTTTCCCTGCTTCCCTCTAGCTAAGAACTCCACATTCAGTAGAGCTGTAATTGCTATTATAGATAGCCCTATTATTTTTTAGTTATTTATTGTTTTGAGGGAGGGGGGAAAAATATAGAAAACTGGCATTCCAAGACCGTTCGAGATAGAGATTTGAAATTTTCGGGAGTGATGTATCTTGGTTGCCGGGTTTTTTTTTGGCACATATTTTTCCCAAGCACTATCGCCCTCTAAGTTATTATTTTCAGTTTTTGCTCTCCTGTGCAACATAAACTACTGAATTGGTTGCACTGCAAATGTTTCAGGATGTATAGACTATCCAATCTGAATAACTCAGTAAGCCATGCCCCCTCTCCCCGGCCCCAAAGTTATCGTACGGCTGGCTGGGCTGAAGGCTATCACTTACCGTCTGACCACGGAGCTTCTAAGGTCTCATAATAACATTCATGATGTGATATGAGAATGGTTTAGTACCTGCAGATCTGCAGTTACTTGTGTCAAATAATTATCCCTTACACTGCAATACCTGAGGGGAATTTTTATGCATGATCGCGGGGAGTGAAGACGTGCTTCTTCTGAGCTCTCCTTTAGCTTTCGGGGCTGCCACACCGGCATTAGTTTTTTTTTTTCTTCACCCTCCTGGTGACGTTAGGCTAGCTAGTTTCTCATATTCCTCCCCTCCCTGATAGCTTGGTACAGTAGGTGTCTGTACCTTTATACTGAGACTGTCTTTGCCTTCTGTCCACGGAGGGTCCCCTCCCCCCCACTGATCTCTCAGGGACGTGAATTAACACGGTCAAGCCTCCCTGGAGTGGTCTGAGATAGCAATCTCAGTCTTAGGTGTTTGGTCCTCGGTTGTTTGTCCCTTGCTCGGATTTTCTCCTCCTTCCCTCTTCCCCCATTAAGGGGAAGTGTCACTATGGCAGACGCCCCTGCTGCTTCCCCCCTCCCACCTTCAGGGAGGAAGGTGGTCCTGACAGAGATAGTAAACTTGACCAGACTAATTGCCCCCAGACTGACCGACACAAGACAAGTTCCCCACTAGTCGTACCTACAGAATAGGTAATGTGTCATTCGTGATGCTTCATGCTCTAGGTTCCACTCCCCTGTCCAGTCTCAATCCCTTCATTATCAAGAAGGTGATTGACGGCTGTGCGGGATTGGTGGAACAGGTAAAAAAAAAATTGTGAATGGAGATCCCTTCGTCAAAACTGTTAACTCATCACAGGTAAAGAATTTGCTTAACCTGGGTAAATTCCACTGTTACAATGTTGATCCGAAAATCTCAGTCTCCTGAATTCTTGCAAGAGTGATGTCACCTGCAAGGATCTCATGGTGATGAACGAGGACAACATCGTACATGAATTGGTGCAGCCAGTTATCGTTTGGCAAAGTTTCTCTTCCTAGTCATGTCAAAGTTGGATATGAAACTGTTCATGTAAAACCATACATCCCAAACCCTCCTTTTTGTTTGAAATGCCAGCTGTACAGGCATAGTGACAAAGCTTGTCAGGCTTCCCTGCCAGTGCATATCAAATGTGCAAGCCAGGATTATGATGCTGAACACCGCATATCTGAGACTGTTGCTTTCATTGCAAGGCTGCTTATTCCACTTCCTCGAGGGATTGTCCCAAGTGGAAGGAGGAGAAGGAGGTCTGCACAGTGAAAGCAACTGAGGGCATTTCCTACTACGAAGCTAGGAAAAAGGAGAAGGAGTTGCATGCAACTCCCACGATGAATAGGTCCTGTGCTTTGGTGGTAATGTCCCGCCCTGTGATGTGCTTTGTTAATATGCAGACTGACTTTGTCCTTATCCATCCTGCCACTAACATTCTGCCTCTCCACCTCAGCCTCCCATCCGCTCAAACTCTCTCACTGACATCCCAAAGGCTTCTAAATATTTTCAGGCTGTGACTACCTCTCCATCAGTACGACAAGTCTAGTAAGAGCAACATCACCATCCTCACAAAACAATCACATCCTCATGTTCTTCCAGTTTCTAATCCAGCAAGGAAGAGAAAGGTTAGCTCTTCCTCAAGGGAATCTGGGAGCTTTATTATTGATGAAGGTATGGATATTTCCGTCAGCAAGCACAGGGATAGGTCCCCTAGTAAATCCTTGCCTGTTGGCAGGCAACATAAAAGACCAAGCACACTGGCCCCCAACGTAAATCTTAAACTGTTGCATTCACTATATTAGAATGGAACTGTAGGACTCTTGGGAAAAATTATGCATAATAGCAATTTTACTTTCTATAGACAGGCCAGATGTTATATGTTTACAGAAGATGCGCTTGGTGGATCACCCTGATCCTTTCCAATTCAAACACTACCACTCGTATAGAAGATATGATGGTCACGGAGTTTCCATATACACACACAAATCACACCCACAAACGGTAGTAGTTTTAAGTTCAACCCTGGAAGCTGTCGCATGTAGAGTAAAATATAACCCCTCTATGGCCGTGGGTCTGGAATTCTATGTGCACCCCAGGCCGACGCCAGGGCCATTTTCTGAAGTTTCAAAAATTGATTTTTTTTCTCTTGCCATATTGAAGAGAAAGATCAGACTCACCTAATAGTGCAAGTCCCAGTTTCCTAGACCCATTCTGTGGCTTGCAATGGAGCGCGAAAGTTGCAGAAATATCGGCAACCGATATTTGCCGCCGACAGGTGCTGCCATACTGCAACATCGCACGTGCTGTTATAATTTGTTTTACCCCCCCAAACAGTGTGAATGGTGCTGAAATGTGCATATATTAGATATGATGATATGAAATGATTTTAGTACGTAATATGTTAGGATTGGCTCGAAGATAATTATGAATATATTTCACCTTTATAAAATATGTTTACGGTAGTGTCGAGTTACTTTTTACATTATCGTTGTGCCCATGCTTGGAAAAGGGAGTTAAAGGGTTGAATTTTCAGTCCTCAGTGAGAAAATTGCCAGTCCCCCGAGGGTAGGCTCTCCCACGGGAGATAAGTGGAGCGTCAGATCCGATTAGCAATAGGAAAGTTGAGTCGCAACTTGCTGCTTCCACACCACGTGCATGGCTAAAATAGAATCGCAATGAAGTTTCAAAACTACGAATAAATCTAATTATTGTAAACACAGTGGCAAAGCAGAAATATGTTTACAGACGGGGGAGAACGTATTTTTTCCCTAATAACACGTTCACCTTTATCATTTTACCTTGCTATTCTTGCAATATATGTTGCTGTCTGTCTGTCATGAGTGTGGGAAAGTATAATATTTTCTGAGTAAGAAAAAAGGGTACAACTGGATGTTTCCCAACACTTAACACGGTCAGAATTGCGAGACGACCTGCCATTCGCACCTCGCACGAGCTGATTAGCAGGAAAAGAAGGAAGTTCTTTTCATCCACGAAAGCATTACGTGAACACAGAAAACTATCCTGTTATGCCTGTAAAGGGCAAAGAATACTGTCTGTAAAATGATTCAAAACAGTGCAACAAACCTGAGGAAATAGGTAATGATACCAAACAAAAAATAATTTATTCATTTATTTTCATGTATTTTTTGTTTATGCCTGTGTTTATGTATAATCGTAAACAGGGTGGTTGTGTGTGCTTTGCAAGGGACGAAAAAGATAATAATTTCTGTCAATGGGTATAACTTAGTGTGTTTAGGCATGGCCAGGAGCGAAAAAATCGTACATCCACTCATCACGGCAGCAGGTGGTGAACTGACAGATGAGGTATGACCGTATGAGAGAATGAAGTGGAGGTCAATCTCATGTCTCAGATGTTCGTTCCTTTCCCGAAAGTTTTCACAGTTTTCTACAAGTAGCACTGCATCGAATGATCCAAACCAGTACAACAATATGTAAAGATACCAAGACAAAAATTTATTTTTCAATTATTATAATATCTTTTTTATTTGTGCCTGTAATTCATAATCGTAAACAGGTGGTTGTGTGTGTTTTGCAAGAAAGGGCAAAGACGATATTTTTTGCCTGGGTCGAGATAATGGATGTTTGTTTAGGCATGGCCAGGAGCGAAAAAATAAAAAAATCCACTCATCACAGCAGCAGGCACTGAACTGCTTGATGAGGTGTATAGAAGTGTAGTGTAGGTCAGTCTGAAGACGTCCAGAACGTTTGTTCACTTCCCCAAAATTTTTGCAGTTTTTTTATAGGCTGCGCTCAAAAGACAACTGTGGCCATTTATCGGCTAAATGTCATTCGTCGCCACGGCCATTGAGTGGTTAATAATACGTATCTACTTTATCTATTTGCTGTCTCTACTGTCCTCCACATAGCCTCATTGACAGTGATGCTTTGAATTTGCTATTTGAACATCTGTCTGGGAATAAGTTAGTGCTGGGCAAATTTAACGCCCATCACTATCAGTGGGGTAGCTTGAGGATCGGTTGTCGTGCGGAGCAAGTAGCCGACCTAATTCTACAGTCCAACCTCTGTCTTCTGAACAATGGCAAAGCGACTCGTGTACATGATCGTACCGGTACTGGTAACTTTTCGGCCATTGACTGTCTGGCCTCCCCTGGTAGTGGAAGCCTTATGACGGCTCCTTGGGAAGTGATTATTTACCCATCTGTCTTTCTTGTACACACGACATTGTTTTGAACCCTCCACCACCAAAATTTATAAGTAGGCAGATTGGGGATCCGTCTCAAGGATCACCGACTTAGATATCTCTGGGGAGACCATACATGTTAAAGTCGAAAATTAAACAAATTCCATAATACACGCAGCTGAGAATGCTAATTCCAAAACTTCTTCAGTTCATTAGAAGCATAGTGCACTTTGGTGGATACCGGATTGCCAACAAGCATTAAAGGAACGCAATAGGAGATAAAGGATTTTTTATAGCCAAGCTACTGAGGAAAATTTTATTGCATACACACAAGCACGGGCTGAGGGAAGGAGACTAATAAGAAGGGCCAAACGTGACTCCTGGCTGAATTCTGTGTCCACGGTGAATCGTTTTACACCATTAAGTAAAGTCTGGTCCACTAGTAAAATATTAAATAATAAAAAGCCTATTATTCCTGTGACCACTTTGCAGGTGAATAACTCCACCTACAACGATCCCGTGGACGTTGCTAACATCCTCGCCGGAAGTTTTTCTATTGTAAGAAGCTCAGCCAATTATGACCCGCATTTTTAACAACATAAACGCATGGCTGAGCTCTGAATATTAGACTTTGCCGCAAAAGATGCAGACTCCTAGTACAACCAAGAGTTTATGGTAGATGAACTGCTCCTTGCCCTTAAATCCTGTAAAAACACCAGCCCTGGACCAGACACCGTCACGGATGGTATGATCCAGCATCTTAATCAGGAGAAGCTCATTAAGCTTTTAGCAATGCACAATGAGCTTTGGGTGTCTCGAACGTTCCCAAACTCTTGGCACTTTGCGCACGTCATACCGATACCAAAGAGGCTGGTCGTCTTATGAAACCCACTTCATTTCATCCTACTGTGTTGACTTCGTGTCTTAAGGTCATGGAATGTAGGTTAATAATAGTTTTTTTTTTTTTTTTTTTTTTTTAGTCGAAGTTGTTAAATGATCAACAGCGTGACTTCCATAAATGCAGAAGCTCATTGGATCATTCAATGAATTAGCATCACTATACTGCAGAGGCATTTGCCAATAAAGAACTCATGGTAGGGGTGTTCTTGGACATCCATAAAGCCTATGACATGACATGGCGACATGGTATACTAATGAAGCTCTATATTTATGGTTTAAGAGGAAATCTGCCTATTTTTATTTCCAATTTCTTAAGGAACAGGACTTTCTCTGTCAAATTACCCCGTAACGTAACATCAAATATATTTATCTAGGAAAACAGGCTGCCGCAGGGAAGTGTGCTTAGACCCTTTCATTTTAGTATTATTATCATTGATATTCTGTGATCAGCTTCCATACTAAGGGAGCTTAAATACTCAATCTGTGCTGACGATTGTCTAATGTGGCACTCTCTCTGTAATGCACAATATTGGGATGGGCAGATTCAAGCAGCCCTTGATTCCATCCACCAATGGACCTTGTAGTGGGAAATTAAGTTTTCCATCCCTAAGTGTGCCACTGTAGTTTTCACTAATCGTAATGTCCCCAATTTGCGTTTAACTTTAGATAATCAAATGATACCTTTTCGAAATTCCGGAAAGTTTTTGGGCCTCCACTTTGATTGCAGATTGAATTTTAAACTTCACGTTAATAATTTTCTTGTCCATTGTGATAAATCATTAAATGTCGTAAAGTACCTAGCAGGAACTATTTAGGGTGCCGACAGAAAATCTTTATTAGTGGTGTATAAGTCCCTTATTATATCCAATCTAGATTATGGCACACAGGTGTATAGCTTAGCATCTGATGCCACATTGAGGAGGTTTGATGTGTTACAGAATATAAGTTTGCAAATGTGTCTGGGACCTTCAGGTGTAGGCTAAACGTGTAACTCGTATGGAAGTGGAGGCAAATGTACCTCCCCTCTGTATTCGCTGAGACCATCTGGCCCTGACCTATGGTGTACAGACACATACAAGGAGTAATATCGGCAGTGTGGCCTGTACCCCCCCTGCATCAATAACACCATCTTATGCGGGAGGTTCATCGGCCACTTGCCGTTCGCCTCCACACACTGGCTCAGGAGCTTGGTATCTGCCTCAGTGACTGTGACAAGTTGGTGTAAAAAAATACAGTGCCTTGTGAGCCACCTGGTTTTACTGTTGATGTGTCATGGCTCCCAGCACCTAAGACCAAGGCGCCGAAGGA
>NC_137053.1:20656141-20661141 GCF_032717465.1 Coenobita brevimanus | reverse complement strand
TGATTACCGATGATTGGCAACTCTGTAAATGATAACCCATTGTTTTGCATTTCGGTTACCAACTACACGAACTGGTCCTAGTTTACAGTTTTGAATTTTGTATGAGTTTGCATATTTAACTGGAATCATGGCCAGTTGCAGCACACAAGAAAGCATGAAAGACTCTGATTTCGGCTAATCACGCAGTCTTCCAGTAAATCAGTTGCCCACTACGTGTGATGTCATATGAGCATAGTTGGAACATAAATCCACAAATCCATCATTGAGCACCCAAGCCTATGCGGAATCTGTTGCACTTGAAGTAGCAGGAATTCACGAAAAAGCTTCCATCTCAACTATTTATTACACCATTGTTGTTATCCTTGTAAAATGTCTGATAGCAAAGGCACAGGAGCTTAGGAATAATCCAGTGAGCAAAAGGACTTCCAACACCTACATAGAGAAACTCGCCAGCTTTGACACCTTATTTGACATTAGTCACTGCAAATGTTTCAAAAAGTTCAGTGCACGTGAGAGGTCCGAATGTCAATGCGCTAGAGCAGACAAGATATCGCCTGAGGAGTGGTCTTTCTGGGTTGACCAAAATAGCTGCAGAAAAATGTATACTGGTGGAATAGACCGGAAGAAGACAGCACAAAATAAGTGTGCAGCAAATAGAATGATGAAAAGGAAGCTCTGTGAAGAGTCCACTAGAGATACTAAGCAAAATAATGAAGATATAATGACAGCATGTATTGACGAAAGTGATGCCTGTGATGAACAATATGATCAATATGTTGATGATGATACTGCAGAAGTAGATGGAAGCAAACAGTCAGAACAGTGTCAGAACAGATTAGTTTATCCTGAACTGAGTCGTGTAGCTGATCGATGTCAAGTAAGCAATAGAGACATCTGCTCCATTGTCAATGCATTACTGAAAGATATGAAAATTCTTTGTGAAGATAATAAAGTTGATGCCAGTAAACTCCGTCGTCAGAGCAAATACTGGAGACATGTCACATAGCAACAGCATGAAAATGACTTGGAGGAGATCGTTTGCATCGATTTCGATGGAAAAATCGATCAGACGCTCAAGAAAACCCCAGATGGTCAGAGAATAGTGAAAGAAGATCACTACTCAGTAGATGCTTTCCTGACGCCGTTTACACTAACCACGTTTCTCCCGAAAGTGGAAGAGCAGCAGATATTGCCAAGGAAGTCATGTCTGTCATTTGAGAAACAGATTCAACAGATTCGTTGCAAGCTATCGTCTGTGATGGGACAAATGTCAATACTGGAAAGCGAAATGGAGTGATCCATGAGCCCAAAACGCAGCTTGGCAGACCACTACAGTGGCTTGTTTGTTTGTTGCATCTTGCTGAAATCATTTTCTGAAGGTATTCCGAGGCAGTTGATGGTTCGACAACAGGTCCACGAGGCTGCAGGGAAGAAGTAGGTCAGTCGCTTGAATCTGACCCAAAAGATCTTCCAGTTGTTGGTTACGAATGTGTTGCTGGAAATACTTGCATTTTACCAGGAGTTGTAAGCAATCGCAGCAAAGATCAGGGCTACCTGTACCGTGCATGTTTGGCAATGCAGTTGCCAAGTGAAGATACTAATGAAGGTGTGGGACCACCTGCACAACCAGGACTGCTAAATCATGCCAGGTGACTTACGAAAGCTAATCGCATACTGTGGCTTTACGTGTCAAAGGGGCAACTATCACTGACCCTAAAATGTCACGTTTCATTCATTGTGATCTACTGTGCTCCTGTGTGGTTCAGGGTGAAAGCCAACAGCTCGTGTCAGGATGGAGCAAAAATTTCTTCATCATGGTGGAGCTCCTCCAAAAGCTGCCATTGGAGGATCAGGTGATCATTCGCCTCATGTTTGTCAATAACAGCTACTTATGTCACCCAGAGAACATCCTGTTGTCGGCTGTTGCTGACGAAGATGTTGGCGTACGCTCGATGGCGATCAGGTTGATGAAACAAGCACATATGAATGCGAATGATGACCAAACCTCAGTTTTGACAGTTAGAATATCAGAAAAATCGGCACTGAAGATAAACTTCAATGCCAAGAAGTACATTGAGCTGGTACAGCTTTCTTCTGTCACAGTTCCTCCTCTGCTGAAGAATAGATTGGACCAAATGGACGAAAGCCACCCCATCGTACTGGAGGTGTACTCTTGCCATTCCAATGGAGTGAAACGCTGTGTCAAGGATGTCACATCCACTACAAGTAAAGTCTTTGGGCATGAGTCACGTCATGGTATGCTTGTCCAACGTAAGCGATCTCGCAGCTTGTTCCCGAAGCTTGAAAGTAAACAAGACTTTTGATGTGTCCAACTGTTCACGCCATTTCTACTCTTCTTTTTCATTTTCGTGAAATAATGCCTTTCATATGATTTGAATATATTTATTTCAACTGTTCCTTTCATCTTTAAAACTGAAATTTAACACGGAAATTGCATTTTACTTCATCCGAAGAAATAGCATGTTTCTTTTTTTTTTTTTTTTTTAGAAATGACTCTATTTTTAGATCCAAGTTGCTGGAATTGGCACGTATATATCAAAACATTTATTTTGTTTGTTTAGTGTTATGTTCAATGTAAAGGAGCACCATTCTGACTATGTTTCAACCTGACAACCCGAAGTTGGTTCCTTTTTGACCCGCCCAACTCAACAGTATTATGTCTGGATAAACGAGGGATTACTGTATTTCTTAGTGCAATGTTTTTTTCACTCCTCTGCATAGTTTTTATCGACGTGCAGGCAGTTGTTTGGCAAAATTTATTGTGCTTCATTGCAAAACACAGGATCGGTTTAGGAAGCAAAAAATTGTATTGCCAGGAATTTCTCTTCAGTTTGGTAAGAAAAAAATTGATGTTCAAAATTTGAAAAATGGTGCCTGGGCCGGCCACAGGGTCCTGACGAATTCTGGATCCACGGCCATTCAGGGCTTAGAACCCCCCATCCAACCCAGGACATTTAACCAATTTTGATGAAAACCCATAGGCTTCCAGGGTTTATTGATATCTACCCTCCGATTTTTTTTTTTTTTTAAGAATGGTTGACACAAAATTGTGACCTTTAGAGTGCAGACAAACAAACAAACAGACAGTCAGCCGGACAGACAGATGAAACTGCCATAGGCCTGGCACTTGCAGGATGGATCCCCCCTCTTCCCCCATCTCCCCCTCCCACTTCCTACCCTCTTCCCCTCTCTTACCATCCCATTTCCCCCCTCTTCCCCCTCTCCCCCCTCTCCCCCTCCCACTTCCCCCCCATCTTCCCCCTCTTGTCTGCTTAGTTTTCACCTGCGCAAGTGCAGTAGAGTGCTCGCCAGATGGATCCGACTGTGTCCGCTTAGTTTTCGCTGGCATGTAGGCATTGACGAATTTTTTTGCACTTCATTGTCAGGATGGGTTTGGACAGTTAAAAATTTCATTGCCAATGGCGCCGGACATTGTTTCTTAATTTAAGAAAAAAAAAATCGATCTTCGAAATTTGAAAAAAAATGGTGCCTGGGCCGGCCCCTCGGGCCCGATAGTTTCCGCACCCACAGCCATCGAGGGGTTTCAACCGCTCACCCAGCCCAGGGCTTTTGATTTTGATGAAAAACAATAGGCTTCCAGGGTTTATGAATATCTACGCTGTTTTTTTTTTTTTTTTTTTAAGGATGATTGGCACATAATTGTGACCTGTAGAGAGCAGACAGACAGAGACATAGAGACAAACATACAGAACTGACCAACATGCTTGCCGAATTTTTCGATTCCAGCAAGCTATCGGCAGACACAGGCAGGCAGGCAGACAGACTGGCAGGCAAGCAGACCAGTAGGCAGGAAGACAGACTGGCAGGCATAAGCTACAGACAAGCTGACAGATGCAACCTAGAAACAGACAAATCCACATGCAAACAGGCAGACTTTAACAGACAGACAAGGAGACTGACAGGCAAGCAGATGAAACTGCTATAGGTGGGCGCTTGGTGGATGATTGGATTGGTATTTCGATTCATTTTAAACCATTTCACCACCTCTGAATTTTGCAGGGGTCAAAATCTGGATATTTCTTAGTGCGTTGTTTTTTTTCACTCCTCTGCTTAGTTTTCATCAGCGTGTAGGCAGTCGTTTGGCGAAATTTTGTGTGCTTCATTGCAAAGCACAGAATGGGTTTCGGAAGCTACTAATCGCATTTCCAGGTACGCCAGACATTTCTCTTCAAATTAGTAAGAAAAATAAATGATTTTCGAAATTGAAGAAATGGAGCCACGGCCGGTCACTGGGCCCTGACGGTTTCCGGACCCAGGGCCTTTAAGGGGTTTCAGCCCCCCACCCAGCCCAGGGCCTTAGACCGATTTTGATGAAAAACAAAAGGCTTCCAGGTTTATGGATATCTTCCTCATTATTTTTTATTTATTTTTTTTATAGAACGCTTGGCACAAAACTGTGACCTGTAGAGCGCAGACAAACAAACACACAAAATTACAGAACTGACCAACATGCTTGCTTGATCGGAAGATTCCGGCAAGCAATAAATAGGCAGGCAGATAAGCAAACAGACAAGGAAACACACAAAAAATACAAAGTGCGGAGAGAGCGCATACCTTCTCCAATGCCATTGCCATTTAAAAGGATCCGGATCCGGATTCGCCGTAAAATTTAATTAATTCTTTCTTGGTCCATGGCACACTTTTCCACAAAATTTCATTGAAATTCACTGAGAACTTTTGGTGATGTTATGCGGGATACTCCTGATCCGGATCCGGATCCGCCCCAAATTTAATTATTTCTTCCTTGGCCCATGGCCGACCCTTCCACACTATTTCATTAAAATCCGTTCACAACTTTTTGAGTAATCCCGGATCCGGATTCGTGGATAATGGATCCTAATCCGAATCCGGATCCGCCCTCAAATATAATGATTTTTTCCTTGTCCCATGGCCCACCCTTTCACAAAATTTCCTCAAAATCCGTTCTTAACTTTTTAAGTAATCCTGCTGAAAGACAG
>NC_137053.1:20516141-20651141 GCF_032717465.1 Coenobita brevimanus | reverse complement strand
CTTAAGGGATTGAGGCGTCTGGCAGTAGATAGATAGATATTTTCTAACTAGTTTACAGTGTAGCTAGACCACCTTCTCTTTAGGCCACATTTTAGTTTAACAACAGCTTAATTTGTTCATATTCCTGCCTGATAGTAAGTTATCTGGACCACATCCCGAGTTGGCCACATTACCTTGGCCACAATTAAATCTGGTCAGTTTCCAGTCTGACCACCTCCTAATCTAACTACATCCTTGTTAGCCCACATGCCTGTTTGGTCAAATCTTATTCTAAACATTCCAGTCTGACCACAATCCAGACTGACCATAATCCTGAGTGATTACCTTCCAAGTTGGCCACGTTTTGCTTTCACTACGTTCCAACTAAGACATACTCATTCTGACCATATTTCAGCGTGACCAAATTCTATTCTAACCACCTCTCTCTTTGGCCGTATTTCATATGATACGGTACGCTGTGGAGCTAGTCCGCAATCCATTTGAACCATCTATCAATTTGGCCGATCTCCCGATGTTTCCCAGTCCATCTAAAATTTGTTAAATTCTCTCTCTCTCTCTCTCTCTCTCTCTCTCTCTCTCTCTCTCTCTCTCTCTCTCTCTCTCTCTCTCTCTCTCTCTCTCTACCGTATATGGATTGATAGATAAATTAATGTAGATTAATATGCAGTGTAAAGATGGATAGATAGATACATAGACAGACAGATAGATAATGGGTCGTCAGATTAACCTATGCAGAAAAATAATCACTAATCGGACGCAAACTCTTATGGATCGCAGCTATAAACGGACGAATAGAAACATAGGTGGCCCCCGCCCCACCCTTCAAAAGAGAGAGAGAGAGAGAGAGTGAGGGGAGACTTGATAGGAAAGAGACTATAGCGCCAGTCGAAAAGGGCGGTACTCCTGAGGTTGATGGCAAGCTGGTGAAAGGGAGAGCTGAAGCTCCTGTTTCACCAGATTCCTGACCATCTCCTAATGCTGAACCTTTTCAGTGTTTTCATTAACACAGAGGGTAGGCCAGCATACTCTCATAAACCTTTACCTCCGACAGTCAATACCACACTACATGCATGCACATTACACATAACAAACCTTCTATTTCCATCCTCCGTTACTTTTGTAAACGGAGGACACCTTATGTCTGCAGTATGGATTATGGTTTATTTAATTTATTTTTTCCTCCCTCTCTTCCTTTTTTGTTAAGAAATAATCAGAGAGAGAGAGAGAGAGAGAGAGAGAGAGAGAAGGAGGCTACTGTATGTATACATGTAGCATACAAACAGAAAGATATAACATGGAGCCGTGAAATGAAACATATGTTCTAACTTTTCTCATCTGTAACTGTGGATGTTAACTGTGAGAGATTTTCCGAAGCTAAATAAATAAGTCTTGCATTAACCAGAACAGAATTCTGTGGCTCAAGCACTGAGAAAATGAACCTCTCAGTACGGTGGCATACCTTTTGTATATTTTTCATGTAACGCCAGAACGAATATACCTAGGCTGTTCCTCCATCACTTCCCCCCTCTGACTTCCTCATGGCTGACATTAAAATTTCTTCAGTTGATGTATTTTCTGCCATCACTGGCCTTAGTACTAACAAGGCATATGGGCCTGATGGGGTCCCTCCTGTTGTTCTCAAGAACTGTGCTTCTGTGCTTACACCCTGCCTAGGCAAACTCTTTCGCCTTTGTCTGTCAACTTGTACCTTTCCTTCTTGCTGGAAGTTTGCTCTCATTCAGCCAGTCCCAAAGAAGGGTGACCACTCCCAACCCTCCAACTATCGTCCAATTGCTTTAACATCCTGTATTTCAAAAGTTTTCGAGTCAATTCTCAATAGAAAAATTTTAAGGTTTCTTTCCTATCACAACCTTCTTTCCGATCGTCAGTATGGGTTCCGTCAGGGACGCTCCACTGGCGATCTTCTCACCTACCTTTCAGACTCCTGGTCATCCTCCTTTCGGGACCTTGGCGAAAGCTTTGCCATTGCACTTGACATCTCAAAGGCTTTCGATCGAGTCTGGCATAAATCTTTAATTTTCAAACTGCCCTCCAACGGTTTCTATCCTTCTATCTGTGCCTTCATCGCTAGCTTCCTTTCTGGTCGTTCTATAGCCGCTGTTGTAGACGTCCATCGTTCTTCTCCTAGATCTATCAACAGTTGTGTTCCTCAGGGCTCTGTCCTATCACCAACTCTCTTCCTTTTATTCATCAATGATCTTCTAAGCTGTACATCTAACCCTATCCACTCATACGCTGATGACTCCACCCTTCACCTTTCCATTCGGTTCCGGCAACGCCCATCTCAACAGTTGCTTCAACAAACAAGGGATGAGGCTATGGCACACCTAATGTCTGACTTGGCTCGTATCTCTGTCTGGGGTAAAAATAATCTGGTTGTTTTTAATGCATCAAAGACTCAGTTCTTACACCTATCAACCCGACAAAATCTTCCACAGGTATACCCATTAATGTTTAATAATATTCAGCTTAATCCTGCATCATCCTTGAGCATGCTTGGGGTTTCATTTACTCGGGACTTATCTTGGAAAGATCATATTACATCTCTTGTAAAATCTCCTTCCAAGAGATTGGGTGTGCTAAGCCGACTCCGCTCTTCCTTTACCCCTGCACAATTGTTGACTCTATACAGGGGTTTTATCCGCCCCTGTGTGGAGTACAACTCTCATATGTGGGGAGGCTCCCCACATACAGCCCTTCTCAATAGGGTGGAGTCAAAGGCTTTTCGTCTCATTAACTCTCCTCCTCTTACTGACTCCCTTCAACCTCTGTCTCTTCGCCGCACTGTTGCATCTTTATCTCTTTTCTATCGCTACTTTAATGGTCACTGCTCCTCTGAACTGTCTGCTTGCATTCCTCCACCTCTACGACGGGCGCGTAGCACCCGTCTGTCAGCAAACTCTCATCCCTTTTCTGTCCAACTCTCTAATGCAAGAGTTAACCGTTACTCCCAGTCTTTCATTTATGCAACATGTCAGCTCTGGAACTGTCTCCCTCTGTCTGTATTTCCTGCTGCCTATGATCTCCAGTCTTCCAAACGCAGTGTGTCCAGGCATCTCAAAATGATCGGATCTTGAATTTGGCTCTCTATTGTATTTTGTTTTTCTCTTTGAGGGAACCGTTACTGCGGGCTCATGGCCTTTGGTTCCTTCTTCCTCGCATAAAAAAAAAAAAGGCATAGGCTATTCAGTTCGATTTTGCTATAGTAAAGGACGGTTCATAGTGAACGGGCATTTTAAAAATAGATACGTCAGTTATATATGGACACTCCATTGATTTAAATCAAAGTTAAGCAACTTTTATCAAACAGAACCTGCAAGAAAAAACAAATATCTCGTAGTGAAAGCATTATTCTGTACAAGCTGTTAGCTAGTAGATCATAGATCCTGTCTCTCTGTGTGTCTTTTTGTTGTAATATGAACGTGGTGAGGGTGGCGCAAAAAACGTACAAGATGTCAACAAACTTCAGAAGGAAAAAATATAACGACCCTCTGGGGTATGCCTAAAACGAAGAAAAAAAATCCCAAAGCCTTCCCAGTTTTCTTTCGAACTGTTAAGACCAAAAAATGTTGGTTTATGACAGGAAGATATAATACTCCTAATCCACGAACCCAGGGATTGCAGAGAGTGTCACAGCGAAGCCAGGTACAAGGGCCACAGAGGAGTAACGTTTTTATTGTGTGTGTGTGTGTGTGTGTGTGTGTTATTTTCGGGCTATTATTGCAATTTTTACGGTTACCCAATGCGTGCCGAAACTATGTATCTATCTATCTATCTATCTATCTATATATATATATATATATATATATCATCAGCAGCAGCAGCCGTTTGAATATCCACAGCAAGACCGGCCTATCCCGACCGAAGTCGGGACGATACAGCCAATGTACCGTACTCTACCAAGTGGCTTAGGCTGTCTGGTAGAGATTGTATGTAGGGTGAGAAGTGCTTGTAAGTGTAATTGTAGTGTTGGAGTGGCTTTGGATGTGTGTGTAGTCTGTGAACCAAGTGTAATCGGCCCGCGCAAGCCGACTGGGTGCAAGCATACTTTACAGTAAGCGACACTGGTTCAACCACAGCACCCCTTGTGTCCGCCAATGAAGTACGTGGCCAGGTGAACACTCCCAAAGTTTATTACCCTGGCGGGGCGCGAACCCTGGCCCACCCGTGTACGAAACACACACTCTACCACTGTACTAAAGAGGTTCCATATATATATATATATATATATATATATATATATATATATATATATATATATATATATATATATTTATATATATAAAAGGAGAAATTTGTTCAGTGTCAAGCAAAGAGTAGACTGTAACACCAGTCGAGCAGGGCAGTACTCCCAAGTTGGATGGAAAGCTGATGACAGGGAGAGCTGGAGCTCCCGTTTCATTAGCCCTCGGGACTAGTTCCTAACCATCCCCCTTTGCTAAACTTTTTCAGTGTTTCATTAACACAGCGAGTAGGCCAGCATGCTCTCCAATACAAGTTTCTCCAACTGTCAACACCAAACTACATGCACAGTACACTCTACACTTCCTTTTCAAATTTTAGAAAAGTAAAATAGCTTCAGAAAATCAGGCCTCGGAGTCCCCGGGGGGGGAGGGAGCCATAAATTCTCCCACCAACACCCCTTTTCCCAGTGACGACTCAGGGAGATGCCTGGAACCACTGTCTGACTCACTTCTTCTTCATTTCTGCAACATTCACAGCCTTTCCCCTATCTTTCTCTCTGTCGGACACCACCTCTCCTCCACTAAACCTCACCCTCTCTTCTTGACAGAGACTCAGCTGTCTGAGGCAACTGACAGCAAACCCCTTTCTATTTCCTACTACTTTCTCTATACTCCTTTCAAAGCCAAAGGTGGATGTTGTGTATATGTACACAACGATTTATCTTGCTTTCGTGTTCCTGAACATGACTCATCTGAATTCTCTACTCTCTGACTTTGGCCTGCTTGTCATTCTCTAACTAAATATATCTGCTCTGTTTACTTATCCCCTAATTCTACTGACTATCAAAATTTCTTTGACTGTCTTACTTCTACGACAAAACACATTCTGTCCATTTCTCCTTTCTCTGAAATCTCCATTCTAGGAGATTTCAATGTTCACCACCATGTTTGGCTCTCCTCTCCTTTTACTGATCCACTTGGTGAACAAGCCTAGATCTTTTCTATCCTTAATGACCTAGAGCAGCTTGTACACCACACTACCCATATCCCCGACCGCCTTGAAGAGAGCTCCAACGTACCGGTACTTGACCTCTTCCTTACAACTAATCCTTTTGTTTACACTTTTAATCTTTCCTCTCTTTTGGGATCCTCTGATCACAACCTTATTTCCTTAACCTGTCCTATCGCTCCAGTACGGCCTCTGGACCCTCCAAAGAAACGTCGTCTGTGACACTTTGGAGATGTAGATTGGGAGGCCCTCAGGCAGTACTTCTTTGATTTTCCCCAGAATAATTATTGTTTCTATGGCCGGGAGCCATCTGAGTGTGCCTTGCGCATTACGAAGGTTATTCTCTTAGGCATGGAAGCATACATTCCTTTCTCATATCCTTTGACTATGCTTGAAAGCTTTGGTTTAATCACACTTGTTCTAATGCTGTCTGCAACAAGGAGAGGGCCAATAAAAGGTACTGAAGCCAACCCACCCCTGAATCACATCTTTTTTATGTTTCTGCCCGGAATCGTGCCAAGTCTTTTCTTTGCACTGCTAAAAATAATTTCATCCGTACTAAGTGCTTTAAACTCTCCAACTCTAATTCTTCCCACTCCTCCTGGCACCTTGCCAAAAACCTATTTAACAACTTTAACCCATCATCCTTCCTTCGTCTTTTCTCTTCTGATGGCTCTGTAGCTATTTCCTCTACTGATACAGCAGATCTCTTCACTCAGACTCTCTCGTCCAATTCCTCCATCACTTCCCCCCTCTGACTTCCTCATGACTGACATTAAAATTTCTTTAGCTGATGTATTTTCTGCCATCACTGGCCTCAAAATTAACAAGGCATATGTGCCTAATGGAGTCCCTACTGCTGTCCTCACGAACTGTGCTTCAGTGCTTACACCCTGCTTAGGTAAACTCTTTCGCCTTTGTCTGTCAACTTGTCCCTTTCCTTCTTCATGGAAGTTTGCTCTCATTCAGCCAGTCACAAAGAAGGGTGACCTTTCCCAACCCTCTAACTATCGTCCAATTGCTTGAACATTATGTGTTTCAAAAGTTTTCGAGACAATTCTTAATAGAATAATTTTAAAGCATCTTTCCTATCACAACATTCTTTCTGATCGCCAGTATGGGTTCCATCAGGGATGCTTCACTGACCATCTTCTCACCTACCATTCAGACTCCTGGTCATCCTCTTTTCGGGACTTTGGCGAAAAATTTGCCATTGCACTTGACATCTCAAAGGCTTTCAATCGAGTCTGGCATAAATCTTTACATTCCAAACGGCCCTCTTTCGGTTTCTATCCTTCTATCTGTGCCTTCATCAATAGCTTCCTTTCTGGTCGTTCTATAGCTGCTTTGTAGACAGCCATTGTTCTTCTCCTAGATCTATCAACAGTGGTGTTCCTCAGGGCTCTGTCCTATCACCAGCTCTCTCCCTTTTATTCACCAATGACTTTCTAAGTTGTACACCTAACCCTATCCACTCGTACGCTGATGATTCCATCCTTCACCTTTTTGTTCGGTTCCCGCAACGTCGATCTCAGCTGTTTCTTCAACAAACAAGGGATGAGGGTATGGCACACCTAATGTCTGACTTGGCTTGTATCTCTGACTGGGGTAAAAATAATCTTGTTGTTTTTAATGCATCAAAAACTCAGTTTATACACTTATCAACCCGACAAAATCTTTCACAGGAGTACCCTCTAAGGTTTAATAATATCCAGCTCAATCCTGCATCATCCTTGAACATGCTTTGGGTTTCATTCACTCGGGACTTATCTTGGAAAAATCATATTGCGTCCCTTGTAAAATCTGCTTCAAAGAGATTAGGTGTGCTAAGCTGACTTCGTACCTTCTTTACCCTTGCACAGTTGTTGACTTTAAACATGGGTTTTGTTCACCCTTGTTTAGAGTACAACTCTGTATGATTAACAACCCTGCCATTACAAATAAACTACTTCCCCTACAAGTAAGAAGAAATGTTGACTCCCTTGCATTATTTTACATATATTTTTTTCGCAAACGCTCAGACGAAGTTGGGTCCATGGTGCCACCTCTCCATGCCTTCCCTCGTGCCTCACGGGCATCTGGTAGCGCTCATGACTGGAATGTCACTCAGCCATATTGCAGAACTTCTGCCTATCAGAATCCTTTCATTCCCCGAACTGCGTCTCTGTGGAAAGTGCTTCCCCAGAGTTGTTTCCCTCCAAACTTCAACCCACAGCCGTTCAAGTCTAACTGTTACAGATATTTTATGAACAGAGGACACCAGTAATCCGGTGTATGGATTATTTTTTATTTATTCCTTTGTTTTTCCTTCCTCCGTTCTGTTATTAAAAAAAAAAAAAAATTGTGCCGGGAGGCTCCCCACATACAGCTCTTCTCAATAGGGTGGCGTCAAAGGCTTTTCGTCTCATCAACTCTCCTCCTCTTACTGGCTCCCTTCAACATCTGTCTCTTCACCGCATTGTTTCATCTTTGTCTCTTTTCTATCGCTACTCCAATTGTCACTGCTCCTCTGAACTGTCTGCTAGCATCCCTCCACCACTACGACGGGTGTGTGGCGAGGTGAAGTAAGGTGGAGAGGCCTGGCAGTTTAATGCAGGTGTACCGAGTTCAAACCTTCACCTTTCATACTCTGGACTTCCTTGTGAGGGGAAGGCGGTAGCTCAGTTGGTAGAGAGTTGGCCTACAGTCCTAACGGACCCGGGTTCAAATCCCGCTGGGGGCAGGGAACAGTTTAAGGATTTGAATTCAGTAAAATCAGACTTTACTCATTTACCAGAAGACCCGCCGACATGTCGTAAAAATACCCCCGCTAATACCAATACACCAGTCCTGTATGAGACAGCCCTAGTATGTATTCAGTATGGACGGTGGATGTTAGCGCCGAAGTGGTGACATGTAGAGGTGTACGGTACATAGGAGGACTACTGGGCCTTGAAAGCAGGCTGTGAAGCCTATGCCCAGAATCGGTCACATAAAAAAAAAAAAAAAAAAATCTCATCCCTTTTCTGTCCAACTCTCAAATGCAAGAGTTAACCGTTACTCCCAGTCTTTCGTTTATGCAACAGGTCAACTCTGGAACTGTCTCCCTCTGTCTGTATTTCGTACTTCCTATGATCTCCAGTCTTTTAAACGCAGTGTGTCCAGGCATCTCGAAATGAACGGATCTTGAATTTGGCTCTCTTTTGTATTGTTTTTGTTTTTTCTTGGGGGGAGCAGTTTGCGGACTCCTGGCCTTTGGTTCCTTCTTTCTTGCATTAAAAAAAACGATATCGTAGCTTGGTATCGTAGCTAAGACCATTGCTTGACACAATTACCATCTAATATCTTCGGCATTTGTGGCCTGTCTTCTTCCTTTCTGTTGGATACGACCTCTACTCCTTTATTCCTATTAGAATCATCTTCACCAACACCAGCCTTAACGAATTAATAGCAACAACTATATATATGTATCATTATGCTTTCTTTGTACTCATTCGATAATATAAATAACGGTGGCTGTTGTGTGTATATGTATATGGTACATTTTATGATTCTGCAAATAGGCTTGGATTTGGCCGTGGCGACTTCTCAGTCTGTAACTAGATTTACAGCTGGGAGTTAGCTGTGGCCTATTTGTGTTACTACCATTTTTGTACCCTTCCACGTCTACAGTCAAATACATTCTTTCTGCATCAAGAAGCATTTTCAGGAATTTCTAGCGTTGGGAATCTTTTGCATCTAATATAGTATGATGGGAAAGGATGAGCGTTAGGAGGATTAAATGTGGCAAACGGTGCATCAGGGAAGGGGGGTTGTAGGCACAGTACATTGAGGATGGCAACATGGAATAGTGAGGCCAACATGGAAATTAGTGAATCGTTGCCCTGCATAACTGTAATTCCCTTTCTGACGTGTGTAACTCTGACGTTGCTGAATGGGCGCAGGTCCAGAACGAGAGAAATTTAAATAATTACACACACACACACACACACACACACAATATATATATATATATGTATATATATATATATATATATATATATATATATATATATATATATATATATATATATGTATATATATATATATATATATATATATATATATATATATATATATATATATATATATATATATATATATATATATATATATATATATAATTTATTTATTTATATATATAAACTTAGGTAAATAAATAGGAAGATAGATAAGAGGCGGTAGGTCAATCGGCAGAGAGATGGCCTGCAGTCCTAATGGACCCCTGTTCAAATCCCGGGTTGGGCAGGGAACTGTTTATGGATTTGAATTTCATAAAAACGCAGATTTTACTGACCTACCAGAAGACCCGCCGACATGTCGAAAAAAAATTATACCGGTACACCAGTCCTGTATGAGACAACCCTAGCGTGTATTCGATATGAACGGTGGGTGTTAACGCCGAAATGGTGACATGTGGAGATGTAGGAGGACTACTGGGCGCTGGGGATATGCCCTGCGAATAGGCCCTGAAGGCTTTGCCCAGACTCGGACACATTAAAAAAGAAAAAAAAAGTGAGAACAGAATAGAGTCAAAGACATTATAGAAGACATGAAAGACCAGAAATGTTGGTGGGCAGGTCCTATAGCAAGAATAGGGGATAACCGATAGAAAAAGAGGCTAACTGAATGGACTCCAAGAGATTGCAAATGTAGCAGAAACAAAGCCAGGAAGAAGCTGGAGAGATGAATTAGAGAAATTTGCTGGCAAACCCTGGCAGAGATTGTCTCAGTCAAAGAATTCGTGGAAAAGGTTGGGGGAGGCCCCCCCCCCTCTCTCTCTCTCATATATATATATATATATATATATATATATATATATATATATATATATATATATATATATATATACATGTGTGTGTGTGTGTGTATACATGTATATGTACACATATGTGGTGGGGGAACACAATCTGGCAGTACTATGGGGTGGTACTACAACTTTGTGGCCAGGTTGTGTTAGAATTCTGCCACCGTATTCCTTGCGTGTAGGCGACTAAAAGGAGCGGGGTGAAGAGACTAGGGGCTCCCTCTGTTTTTTAGTTCCTACAGTGAGAAAGGGAATAGAAAGGGATGGAGGACTGAGTTATCCCCGTACCTCGAAGATTGGGTCTATGAACGTGAATAGATATAGTATGATTGAGGCTAAAAGGGGGGAGACTGGGAGAATGTTTGTGAGAAGAAAGTTGGATGTGTTAGCTTTGAGTGGAACAAAGTTGACAGGGAAAAGTGAATCTAAGTTTGGAAGTGTGAATGGAAGGATGTCAGGTGTTAATAGACGAAAGGCGAAAGGTGTGGCCTTGTTAGTGAACCCGGAAGTGCAGCAGTGTATGATGGAATGGAAGGAGGTGTCATCCAGACTGATGTAGGTGAAAGCGAAATTTGGACGTGGGTTGTGGGTATTTGTGAGTGCATGTGGGCCTGGTAGTGAAAGGGATGCAGAATAGAGGGAGTCTTTCTGGAACGATGTTGATAAGTGTCTCCAGAGTTTTGGAGCAAATATGAATGTGGTTATGATGGGAGATCTGAATGCTAGAGTGGGAATTGTAGCAACTGAAGGTGTAGTTGGTATGCATGATTTGCCTGAAAGAAATGAAAATGGGGAACGAATGATAGGGATGTGTGTTGAGCGAGGGATGGTGATTGGAAATCTATCTATCTATCTATTGCCAGACGCCTCAATCCCGTTAGGGGTGGCCACAAACAAATCGCCTTCAAGTCGCCCTGTCCCCCACCATTTCACTTCCCTGCTCCCAACTCACACCCCCCTCTCTCATATACCTCTCCACCCCATCCCTCCATCTCATCCTCGGCCTCCCCCTCCCTCTTCCCCCCTCCACCTCACTCACATACACTCTCTTCGTCAGTCTTTCACCCTCCATCCTCTCCACATGGCCAAACAACCTCAGTGTGTTCCTCATAACGCTTCCTATCACATCCACATCAACACCACAACGCTCCTTTATATCCTCATTCGTCAGCCTGTCTCTCCAAGTGACTCCACAGGCTCCTCTTAAATAACTCATTTCCACTGCTCTCACTCTTGACTTGTGTCCTTCCAACAATGTCCAAGCTTCACTTCCGTACGTTAGAGTTGGTATCACAATACTGTCATGTAGTAACTTTTTCACTTCCATGCTCACTTCCCTGTTTCTTATCACTGCTTTCAAAGAACCAGCAACCTTTCTTCCCTGCTGTACCCTTTCAAGCACTTGACCCTCCAAACCTCCATCCTTACTCATCACACTACCCAAGTACTTAAACGTACTCACATTTTCCAATTCCTCACCATCAAACCTCGCTGTACATTCACTAACTTCACCTCTCTCAAAGACCATCACTTTACTCCTCCCTACATTAACCTTTAGATTCCGTTTCTTACACACTCTCTCAAACTCATCCACCAAACCTTGCAGCTCCCCTTCATCTTCACTCAACAACACAGTATCATCTGCAAACAACAGTACAGGGAGTTTCCAAACACTATCCTCTCTCACCAGGGCCACTCCAACATCCACTACCCTACCTTGTACCTCTTTTATTACCCCATCCATGTACAGATTGAACAGCCATGGAGACATGACACATCCCTGTTTCAAACCAACTTTCAAAGAGAAAAATTCACTTAGTTCACCATCCACACGCACTGCAGCCTTCGCACCATCGTACATACTCTTCACAGCATTCAACAACTTCCCATCTACTCCATATATTCATAAGACTTTCCACAATCCTTGTCTATCCACCCTGTCATATGCTTTCTCCAAATCCATGAAAGCCGCATACAACTTCTTTCCCTTCTCTAGAAACTTTTCCACTAAAGATCTAAGAATGAATATCTGATCTACACAACCTCTTCCTTTCTTAAAGCCTCCCTGTTCTTCTCCAACTAATTTCTCTGTTCTTTCTCTAACTCTGTCTATAAGCATCCTACTATACACTTTTCCTATTATACTAAGAAGACAAATGCCGCTATGATTACCGCACACTTCTTTTTCCCCTTTTCCTTTGTACAAGGGAATAATTATACCTGACTTCCAACCTCCGGGACTCTACCTTCCTCCCAGGCCAATCTGCACATCTTCCACATCCATTCTACTACTATCTCTCCCCCATGCTTCAGCATTTCACCACACACTCCATCAATCCCTGGTGCTTTCCCCGATTTAACTTTCTTCATTGCTTCCACAACTTCTATCCTACTGATTTCTTCCTGTCTTCTCACCTCCCTCCTTCTCCCAGCCATTCCCCAGCCACTTATACTCGCATTACTTCCATCCTCTACGTTCAATAATTCCTTAAAGTGTTCTTTCCATCTGCTCACTTTTTCTCCCTTCTCCACTAGTAATCTACCATTTTTATCTTTCACTCCCCTGCTAACTTCACTTCCACCCTGTCTTACTCTTTTCACCTCTCTCCAGAACATTTTATTACAGTCCCTCCACTTTACACTCAAATTCCTTCCAAATTCCTCACCCACTCTCTTCTTACTCTCTCTTACTAATCTTTTCACCTCTCCCTTTCTTTCCACATATAACACTCTCTTCCGCCTCTCAACTTCTTCCACGCCCCTATTTCTCATCCATTCATTGTATGCTTTCTTCTTTTGTGCCACAGCCTGTTTCACCTCTTCAGTCCACCACGCTGTTCCTTGCACCCCCCTCCGTCTTCTCTTCCTTCCACACACCACATCACATGCTGCACATATTTCTTCTGTAAATATCTTACACACACCTTCCACGTCTCCCATCTGCTCCAGTTCATATTTGCCCAATCGTTCCTCCACTTCTCTCTTATACTCTGCCTTTTTCTCATCCTCTTGTAACCTTTCCACTCTCCTTGCAACTACTCCTTCCTCTCGTCTTTCCCTTCTTCTATTCCTCCATCTTACTTGCATTTTAATTCTGGCCACCACCAAGTAGTGGTCAGAAAGTCCACTCCCCCAACACTCTTGCATCCTTTACACATCTTCGCATCCTTTCATCCACACACACATAATCAATCATTGCCTTCCTTTCATCCAGTTCACCACCCACCCTTCTCATCACTCGCCATGTATACCTGTGGATCATTTTATGCCTGAAGAGGGTATTGGCTATCACCAACCCCCTCCCAGCACAAATGTCCACTAACGCACTGCCATTCTCATCTATCTCTGCAGGCACACCCCACTCACCAACTATTCCATCCACCTTCACATTCCCAACTTTACCATTCATATCACCAATCAAAAACATTCTCTCATTCCTTTCAAACTTTTCCATGCACACTTCTACATTTGTCCAGAACTCTTCTTTCACTCTTCTAGCACGATCTTGCGTTGGTGCATACACACACACAATCGCCCACATTTGTATTCCAACTTTCAACTTTACCCACACAATCCTTGACCCAACTGATCCATACTGTCTTATGCTCCTCTTCCATCTTTTAGTCACAACTATACATACTCTTTCCTTTGCCCTCTCGTTCTCACCTACTCCTGCACATATACCCCATCCATACTCCCATTCTCTCACACTTTCTCCTCTCCATTTTGTTTCAGTTATTCCACATACATCCACTTTCGCACCCTCAAGCACTTGGACAATCTCTCTCTCTTTCACCTCATCATTCGCTCCCCTTACATTCCAAGTTCCAATTACCATCTCCTTTGTCCGGTCCTTGGTCGTCATCGTTTGGTCAGTCCTTGTCCGATGCTTATTTTTTGTTTTTTTAGTTAGTTGTTTTCCGGGGAGGGGCACTAACTCTCCGCCAACCCTTTTAGTCGCCTTTTACGACAAGCAGGGATACTGGGGGAGTATTCTTGAAAAAACCCCCTACCCCCAGAGGTGTGATTGGAAATACTTTGTCTAAAAAGAAAGATATTTACCGGTATAAGTATACATGAGTGAGACAGGGGGGTGGAAGGGTTTTTGATAGAACATTGATGGACTATGTGTTTGTGTCCAGGAATGAAAAAGGAAAATTGTTGGACGTGAGAGTTTTGAGAGGGGGGGATGGAGGAATGTCTGACCACTACCTGAGGGAGGGAAAGTTGAGAGTAGGTATGAGGTATGGTGAAAGCTTGGAGAGTTAGGAGTGGGAGGGAGGTTTGGACGTGAATGGGTTGGATAAAAGAGAGAAAATGGTAGAGTATCAGAAGTTGAATGATGACTGGAACGCAGTGAAAGATCTGGAAAGTGGCAATGTGGAGGAGGAAAGACAGTTGTTTAAGAGTGCTGTACTTTGACATGCAGAAGAAATGTGTGGTGCGAGACGAGTGGGTGGTGGTGTAGGACAGGGAAGTGAATGGTGGTGCGGGGAGGTAAGTATGGCTGTGGCTGAGAAGAGACGAACATATGAAGTGTGGCTGCAGAGGAAGGATGAGGTGTCATATGAGAGGTATAAGGAAAAGAGGAATAGGGCGAACATGTGAAGTTATCTGGAGACAAAGACAGACAAGTGTGAGAATTTTAGTTGATTGTGTATATGATTATGATGGAAAGTGTTAGTAGACGTACCCTAAAATGCTTTAGTCATGTGGAGTGAATGGAGAGTGAGAGTGTGAATAGGAGAGTACATATGAGTGTTCTGAAGGGTGAAAGAAGGGAGACCGAGGATGAGGTGGAGGGACGGGGTGGAGAGGTTAGTCAATGACGGTAGTGTGAAATGGAGAGGGCGGATGAAAAGAGGACCTGGGAGCTATTTTTTTCATGGCCACCTTCCCTGGAACTACAGCATGTGGCTGGTAAACATGGCTGAATATATGATTCCGTCATCACTCACTGATTTATCTATTGATAAAAATCTGTTTAGTGACCTAGAACACAGAGCCCAGATTTTCCCCCATAACCCTGACGATAACAAAGAAAGTGTCAATTGAACCTACCGGAACGCTTCTCCAAATCCTTCCATCTCTTTACTCTGTCAGGTTATATTAAGTTTATATACTGAGCATCTACGACCATTCTTTTATCTAATTACTCGAGCTCATTTTCCCATTAAAGCATCTGGATCCTCTCAGAAATAACATAATAGAAATGTGATACGACAGCGCGGCAGACTGGGAAGCTGTCAATCAGAATTATTTTCTTTGGCTTTCTTTGGACTGGTTTCTACTTACATGGCCAAGAACCGTCTGCGTGTGTTGAGCATTGTTTAGCGGGCATTTTATTGGGCATGAAAGCAAACATTTCTATTTCTTGTCACTGGCTAACTCTAGAAGCCCTTCATAACAACAAAGAGGTTGATTTCTTAAGGAAAAGCTGCTAATTTATCCATGACTCACATTTACTGTATTTTTTTTTTCTTCCAGAAAATTTATTTATTTATTTTTTATTTTTTTGCCAAAATCATACTGAATCATTATATATTGATCTTTCCAATTATATTTCTTCCCACTTTTTCTAAAACTTGCAGTGATCACGTCTAACATGTTACCTCTTTCAGGTCTCTTCTTCCCCCCCCCCCTCCTCGATTCAGTTTCCCGGTTTTGTTGCTTTCCATTCTTCAGAGAGTGATAAGCTCCTTTTATAAATGTTTGCCTCTGAATCTGGTCTGAACGGTTAAAGTTCATTTTACCTACTTCTTCTGCCTAGTTTTTTCTACTTCTTCTGCCTAGTTTTTCCTCTCCGCGCTTTTAATCGTGAGACTGACTAGAAGAGTGCACGCATGTAAGGTGGAGTGGGAAGAGGGAGGGGGAGACCACCGACGAAACAGAGGGATAGAATGAAGAGAGATATATGGGAGAGAGGGTGCGATTTGGAAGGAGGTGAGCCAAATATCTGAGAACTGGGTGACGTGGAGGCGATTTATTTATAGCCACCCCTTACGAGATTAAGATTTCTGAGTATAGACAGATAGGAAGATAGATAGAAATACTTCTGAAACGAAAATGCACTTCATATGTAGTGAAAATTCAAACTTTAGTGCATGAATCCCTGCATCTGTGTACTCACCATTCATTCACTTCTTGATCTATCCAGTCATCCATTCACCCACACAGCTATCCATCAAGCCGAAGGGATGAAAAACTTGCAACAGGGGAATGCACTCGTGAATGTCTCGTCCAATCAGAATGTAGAAGCTGCCCTCACCAGTGGCACTGTCTTTGGCATTACCAGATTGATTTGCATTTTCTATGGCACAGTCAGATTTGACTACATCCTTCTGTACTAACAGAAAATACCTCTCTCTCTCTCTCTCTCTCTCTCTCTCTCTCTCTCTCTCTCTCTCTCTCCACTGGATGCCGTTTGTGTGTGTGTGTGTGTGTGCGTGTGTGTGTGTGTGTGTGTGTGTGTTAGTAAGCTTACTGAAACAAGTTTCATGTCATTATAACCAGACTTGCAGACAAGGCTGAAAGTCAGCCAATTTGGAAATCTATGTCTATCTATCTATCTATCTATCTATCTATCCATCTATACCTATATCCATCTCTCTCTCTCTCTCTTTATCTTTCTATCTATCTATATATATATCTATCTACCTATCTATCTATCTATCTATATATATATATATATATATATTATCTATCTATCTATATATGTATCTATCTATCTGTATATATATATATCTATCTATATATATATATATATATATATATATATATATATATATATATTAGAATACTGTAATGCCTCCCCTCGGGCACTGTCTTTGGCATTACCAGATTGATTTGCATTTTCTATGGCACAGTCAGATATGACTACATCCTTCTGTACTAACAGAAAACACCTCTCTCTCTCTCTCTCTCTCTCTCTCTCTCTCTCCACTGCATGCCGTTTGTGTGTGTGTGTGTGTGTGTGTGTGTGTGTGTGTGTGTTAGTACACTTACTGAAACAAGTTTCATCTCATTATAACCAGACTTGCAGACAAGGCTGAAAATCAGCCAATTTGGAAATCTATGTCTATCTTTCTATCTATCTGTCTATATATACCTATATCTATATCAATCTCTCTCTCTCTCTCTCTCTCTCTCTCTCTCTCTATATATATATATATATATATATATATATATATATATATATATATATATATATATATATATATATATATATATATATATATATTAGAATACTGTAATGCCTCCCCTCGGGTGTGAGGTCAAGGTCACAGAGCTAACAGTAGGTCATATGTTGTCTTAGGAAAGTCAGCGTAAATAGTTTTTGTCCTTTTAGGCGAAACATGGGACAAGGTTTGAAGCTAAGGCAAGAATGAGATGATTCCAATCAATCAGTCAAAGGTCAAGGTCACAGGACTAAGTCAAAGTTCGACCCTTATGTGTGTGTGTGTGTGTGTGTGTGTGTGTGTGTGTGTGTGTGTGTGTGTGTAAAACAAAAGAACTTTTTATCATAGGGAAAATTAGCCAGATTTGATAGGAACGTTCAGGGTCAACCAAAGATTGTTCTTCTTTTTTACGTTTGGTCAAGGGTGATTCATAGAGCAAGGTCAGCTTTAAAAAGTTTCTGTCAGATTTAGATCAAACCTAGTGGACGGGCTGGGGTTAGGCAAGAATACAAGTATTCAGCTTTTCAGAACAATTAGTCAAATGATAAAGTTACACGGAATGATCAAAAGGCTAAAATTATGTGAAAATTCAGCTCAGAGTTTTTATATGATTTGAACCTAAATTGGTGTAACGGTTATGAGTATGCAGGAACGAAGGGATTCAAGTCTGTGGGAAACCTGTCAGTGGTGAGGGCCACAGGGCACTTTCAGAGTTCGACCCGAGTGTCTGTGCATGAACAAAAGAACTAAAACAGTTTTGGTCTGATTAGAATAAAGCTTGGTGATGACTTAAGGATCACCCGAGACGCTTACATGTTTTGAGAACAATCAGTGAAATGCCTACATACTATAGGAAGTTTTTATGCTTTGTGGAAGGGTTCAGGTTAATACAGCGGTAACGGGTGTTTTGGGAAAGAATTAAAAGGTTTACCAAGCTGGAAGGTAGGGAGGAGTGAAGGCCAGATGATTAGGTGCAGTTGTGTTAATGATTATGAAAATTTTTAATGATTATCGAGGAATGATATCCGTTACTATGAACAATCAGTTACTAAGTTACAATGCTCCAAGTTTTTAGGTTAGGTCTTTGGCTACTCACTAAAGATCAAAATATGTCGTATAGTAAGTTGTCATTAACGAAGTAAGTGGTGGCACGTGTTTCCTGTACACATAGCCACGCTGAACTGACTGAAGGCTACTCTATAAAATGGTGTTTACTGCACATCCGCCGGAATGATGCTTCTATGAGATTCCCACAACATTTGAATAGTGCCATAGAGAGGGGCTCTTTGGCATTGCAGGGTCTATATGGCACGATTTTTGTTTACAAACAGTTTGTTAAATAAATTTCATTCAGCAAAATAAAGAAAATAAATACCATCTTCGACACTCATCTGGCTATTTTTTAGGTACTATTTATGACATTTACTTAGAATAATCACTTTAGCAAAATTATTTTTGGAACTACATTATCAGATTTTGCAGTGTTTTTGTTTCTCCCCAGCTAAGGTCTGTGAAGAAAAAAAAAAAAATATTGCACTAGTCATGTGAAATTTTTAACTGTTACGCACATAGCACTTCTGAGCAATCCATGCAGTTTTAATCACTTTATGTTTCCTCGTTTTTTTATTGTTATTTTTTTTATGCATCCGGGGTTATTTGGCACATCAGTGTTTTTGCAGTAATTTTGCTTCTGCACTGTTTATTTTTTTTTTTTTAATGTTTCATATTTTTTATTTCTCTTTTCAGATTTTGTGTTTATTTAGAAATTCCAATCATGGATAAAATATTAAAACCATTAAATAGAAAACTGGTATATCCACACTGAAAAGTGTCAAAACCTGTCAAAAATCATTGTTCACAAACATTCTAAAGGAAACCATTTCTTTTTTTGTTAAATCCGCCCTGTCCCGACCAATTTTACACAACTGACAGATTTTCGATTTTTTTTATTTTTTTTTTTGCTAAAACTCTGCTTTTTATGAGAAACATTGGTAAATGCCACAAAAAGTGCTCACTTGAGCTTAGAAGTGGTCTAAACAGGTGACCCTTTAACCCCTAAACAGTAGGGTTGTTTTTGCTTGACTTGCATGTCTCGCGGGCATATTCGCGCTCCGACACTCTAAAAATATTTGCCAAAAATCAGTTATTAGCCTTAGAATATTAAAATTACATATGCCTATGGCACATACCTTCAGCTTTCTCCTGAGATGTTTGTTGAGCCTTCGTCGAGTACCGTAGGACTTGTGGAGACCTCTGAAGTTGGGTAACGAAGTCTCCACTTTACACTTCCCGACAACCCGTAATATGTTTACCACAGCCTGATATTATCACTAGAAACACTATTCTATGATTCTCAAATAGTTTGGAATCCATACTCCAAAAAAAAAAAAACACTGTGAAAGCAATGAAAATTACGAGCGTGTATGACCTTCCCACTTGTGATCGTTTGCCGCTGGTGTTCTGTCATTTATTATTCAGAAAAACACTCACACTTTATATTTCTATTACTATATAACACTTATATATATCTACAGTCTTTATCCATAAATTTCCTTCAGTAGTAGTAGTTTATTGTCACTCTAGGCATTCAATTTCTCTTTCAGTAAAATACGTAACGTTCACTTTCTCGTCCTGTATACTAGCGTTGAGAGTGAATCTGTCACTATCACTTTCACTTTCATAACTCATAGTATTCATACATGCTAGAGTGAAACTTTCACTTTCATTACTCCTAGTATATATACTCATATTCTTATATTACTACTCATTTACATTATTTTCTTTTTACATTCTCTATTTTATTTACATTATTTACTTTTCATTTTATTTACACTGTGTTATGCACTGTCACATGCAGTAACTTATAAAACTATTTTCCACTGTTCATTTATATTTACATTCATTGCTTTCACTTGCTGTTTACACATTATTTACATTTCCACTTGCACTGTTTTACTCACCAGAAAGATCGTAGTCACTGTCTATCATTTTCATTGACAAATTAGCCAGTTCATGTTCCACAGCAGTCACTTAGCCTTTTACTCCTTTCCGCACGAGGTTTAGTAGGGGGTAGAGGTCACAGGGCCCTTTGCATGGGGCTAAATAGTGGCGGAATTGGACAGGCGCGAATCTGACTCTCACCTTGAAAGACGACAGTAAACTGAATACAGTGTGGTGGCCTGCCTAGGGGGACTGCAATGCTGCCAATGTCAGCTTGGTGACAGCTGCTAATATATACGCAATGAAATGAGTGGCAGGAAATCTAGACAATACACAATAAATTAGGTAGTTCCAGGTGAATGTAAAAATCACTTAGGCTTCTCCCTTCCTTTCTTATATATATTTTTATTACAAGAATAGATTATACGGCATATTTCAAGGGGAAATAAACAGCGAAAATTAGCGAACGAGTGCACGTGAGGTGTTGTCAGGTGATAATTAGCCAATTCCAGGTGTATGGCACTATCACTTACCTTAGTTCTTTTTTGTATATATTATTTGGTATAAGAATATGGCATAGGGCTTATTTCAATGGATGAAATCAGTGGAAACTTCCAGAGAAGATTTTCTTAGCTTAGCACGGCTGGGCAGGCGAGAGGAGAGGGTAATGGAGGGGAGGTAGGGAGGGGAGTCAAGATCGGGGAGAAATGGCTAAATTGTTAACAATGGATGGGAGTACAGATGAGATTAGGAGTGCTGACTAGTGTTGGACATTGGCAGTACTGATAGATGATACAAGCCACCACTTGAAAACCTGGGCGAATTCAAAATAACACAGAATCACAAAAGTGATGCCCCGCGGTATGATCCCTTGCTCCCAAGCGCCACGAAAGTGACGCCCCGCGGTTAATGGGTTAAACACCTGGAAGAATGTTCTCTGCAGTCCCGCTGTGGGTGTTGCGTTTTTGGTAGCGGTAACTATTGCAAACCACTCAGAATAGGTAAATATTTGTTCATTTGGTACGAATTTGTATGTAGTACAAGAATATATTAGTGTTCACACAATAATTTAGGCGATTAAAGCATTGTTTCACTCAGTGAACACATCAACATTCCACACCTTCCTTAGCAATCTTACCTTCTCATCACTTCTGCACGTTTCTTTCAGGCACCACATAATCTTTGTCCTCCACATTGTCATCGACTGGGGAATCACTTTCGCCTTGAGTTTCATACTGTGGCACGACATGTCTTTACAGGCCAGGTCACTGGTAACAGGTGAGTTGCTGAGACAATGGCGTGCGAGTGGGGGGGAGGTAATGCGGGGTAAGGCAGTGTCCCCTCCTGGTGGCGGGTAGAGGAAGGTGTCCCTCATATACGTACCAAAAATCACTTGTAAAATTTGAAAAATGTGCGAATGACCAACCTGACAATTGCAAAACATATGGGTACATCAACAGGATTCATCATGACAAAACATTGTGACATTCTCATACATCAACAGGACGTCTCGAGTTAAGGCAAGCACCTAATCCAATTTATTTAGCATTATTATGTAAACTGCCAAATAGCCCCCTACCGGGTGATATTTAGCAAGGGAGCTATTATACATTTGAGTGCCTGAAAGCTCTATCAGTATGAAATTTGGATAAAAGTTTATAATACTAGTACCATAATGTGTTGTGTACATGTAAACACCGATGTATTGTGGTTAAAATATTAGAACCAATTTAGAAATTTATAAACTTTAAAAAAGTAAAATGATATACTTACATTAAAAAAGTGTCAAAACGTGTCAAAAACCATTGTTCACAAACATTCTAAAGGAAACCAAGATTTTTTTTTTTTTTAGGCAAGCCCAAATCCATTTAAATTAGCATTTTTATGTAGATTGACAAATAGCACCATACCCATAGCTATTTGGTATTGCACTTTAGCAGCCATTTTTAAATATAATACATTTGCATTATTTTTTTTCTTTAATTTTACCATCTGAAGGGCTTACTTAGGCTACATTTTGATATATTAATAATAAGATTTGAACAGTAGCTTTTAAAGTCACTTACGACAGAACTTTTTTTTCATACCTTGTATCTGTTAAACATTGCACGAAAGTCAAAGTTTGAGTAAATGATAAATTATCATCTATAATCCCACCTGTCTTAAATCTCCTACCACCTCTTGCAGTTAGGTGTATAGCAACTAGCCAGAGCAAATCTCTCTCTCTCTCTCTCTCTCTCTCTCTCTCTCTCTCTCTCTCTCACACACACACACACACACACACACACACACACACACACACACACAGTTACACCTGTACATGATTTCACCACTTACCGTTTTGCGTATCAGTCCTCCCTGAATATGGTATTGCAGTACCTCATACTCGTATGGGGACTTAAGAAGCAAATGTGCAATCATCCATATCACGATCATCACTATCATCGGCGATACTCACTTGCTGAGCTTCTTTCTTACGTTATCGAATAACATGGAATGTGCAACTTGATACACAGCATCCGACGAGAAGAGACTGACAGTCAACGACACAAAGATATATCTTCTCTTTGTGCTCCTCCGTGCATCGTCACTTGGCGAAGCAATCAATCGTCGTCCAGAAAGGGTTGGAGACTGGATCCACCCACACTCATGCAGACCTCCATGAATGACTTACCTGGCAACTTTGTTCATAATATCTCCTTTGTTTGAGTCGAAAGGCCTTATGAGTACCATTTGTCCTTGTAACTCCTTGTAGCGCCCGTCACTCACCCCTCACTCTCACTCCAGGATCACTAACTTCTCATCTCCTGTAACACAACCATCACCACTCCTTCGATATCGCAACCATCACGATACCCAGTCTATCACACAATTATCACTCCATCTCCCTCACCATCATCACCACGCTCTTCCCATCACCATCATAACTACTTCCTATCTATCAAACTCCATATCACCACAAACACCATTCCATCTCTGTCATGACAATCGCCACTCCCTCTCTATCATCACAATCGCCACTCACTATCACCACAATCACCACTCACTCTATATCACCACAGTCACCACTCCGTCTCAGTCACCACAATCGCCACTCCCTCTCTATCACCATCATCACAGCACTCTCCTGATCGCCATCATCACCACTACCAGTCACTCACTGTGCTTCCATAATCACCACGCCTTTTCTGTTACCAAGTCACCACGCCTTCTATGTCACCATAATCACCACTCATTCTCTGTCACCGTCTCCACCACGTTCTCCCTGTCACCGTTACCACCTGTCACTAACAGTACCATTACTACTCCATGTCCATCACCACCATTCCACCTATATCATCAGCATCCCCACTACTGCCCTCATCATCAGTCTGTCTTTCACGATCATTACTGTTATTATCAACACCATCACCACTCTATCTATCACCATCACTCTTCTCTATCACCACCACCACAACTCTATCACCACCATCACTCTTTCCTTACCACCATCATCACCTCTCTCATTATCACCACCACCACCACCACCACTCCCTCTCTATAACGACCATCGCCACTCCCTAACACCACCGATACCAGTCTCACTGTACCGTGCCATTATTCTTTATGTTTCTCGTTCGTCACCAATGTCAACATTATATCTTGTCTGTACTCTCTCTCTCTCTCTCTCTCTCTCTCTCTCTCTCTCTCTCTCTCTCTCTCTCTCTCTCTCATCACCTTTATCTGGTTCATTAGCACTGATCTCCCTCTGACCTTATACTTCATTCCTTCCCTAAAGCTCTGCTTACCGTACTCTCCCACAGCTACCTAATTGCAATTCATGTGTTTGTCTATATGACTTTTTTTCTCACTTTTGTCCATCTGTCTGACTGTCTGTCTCTGTCTCTGTCTGTCTGTCTGTCTGTCTGTCTGCCTCTCTCTCTCTCTCTCTCTCTCTCTCTCTCTCTCTCTCTCTCTCTCTCTCTCTCTCTCTCTCTCTCTCTCTCTCTCTCACCTTCTCCTTCTTCAACATTTATCTTTCAACTTTCCATTCTCCATTCTTTTCTCCCTCTCTCCCGTCCATTGCTTCTTCTTCCCCTATCATCACTGTTCCACCCCCCTCATTCATTCTAATTCACCTTCTCCCTCTCTCCCACTTACCAGCCTGTACCCCTTCTTCCCCTACCCTCATTCTATTTCAGTCCCTTTCATTCTTCTCGTATTTTCTCTCCCCTCCCTCCTATCTATCACCTACCTCTTTCTCCCCCTCCCTTCCCCTACTCCCTCCTGCTCCCCTCACTTTCTTGCACTCCACCCTCTTAAAGCTACCTCTCCTTTCTCTCCCCCTCCCACTCTTCATCCCTCTCTACTATCTCCACTTACACTCCTCTTTCATTCCGTTCCATGTCCCTCTCTTCCACTCTCCTTCCTGCTCCTCTTTTCCCCTCACTCGCTTCTCCTAGTCTCCCGGAACCTTTTCTTATACTGTCCTTTCTCATTCCATTCCCCCCCCCCTCTCTTCCACACTCCTTCCGTTCCGTCCTCTGCCCTCCTATGCTTCTTTCCTTCTCCACCTTCTCTTTTACTTTCCCTTGTCTTCATCCTTTTTCTGTTCTTCTCTTATTACTTTTCCTAACCCCTAATTCACTGCCTCTCTTACTATCCTACCTCTTAACCCTCCCGCCCTCCCACCCTACTCCCACCACTCACTCTCACTACACACCACCCCTCTTTTGGGCCCAGTCCACTCCTTTCTCTACCTCTTACTCCTCCCTTTCTCTTTATCCCACTGTGTCCATCTGTCACGCTTTCACTCTGCCTCTCCCCCTCACGCACCCCCACTCTGCTCATGAGCACCATCTCGACAACATTCATTTTCTCTGGTGGCTTAAGCATTACGCATACGCTCGGATTATGGTCATTGCCTAGTGGAGAATCACTATGTCACAGTTAGACTGCCCTCTTCCATTATCAAAATATAGCATCGTAAAGTTTCCTTACCTCTTGCAGTGTCTCGAGTCTCGTCCTCAGTTCCTTCGTACCTCATTTGTCCTACTTTTCCTTCGATCCATCTCCATCGGCTCTCATATCATAGCTTCACCGGCTTTTCGTTCTTTGTTGCCCATTTAACCCCATGTAAGTACTTCTTTTCTCCTTCCTTGCCTCTTGTGTTTTCGTTTTCCGTCTTTCGCTGCTCTAATCCTGTTCCCCACCTATATACTGCTCAGCTGCTCTCTTGGCGTTCTCACGCTTCATTTTTCATTTTTACCTCCAAGATTCATATCCTTGTTTTTACCTCCCACCATTCCGTCCTTCACACTTCTCCGTCATCACCCTTATATCATTTTACTGTTCCCATCACCAGATCATTACCTACTTATCCTTATCTGTACCAACACCAACTCGAAGTACAGCCCATCTATAACTCACCTTGTTCCTCTTTCTGACTGCCTGTATCTGACACACACACACACACACACACACACACACACACACACACACACACACACACACACACACACCGCTATGCTGCCCCCCGTACCTGATTTCCTTACCTCCTGCACCTCATATTTAGAACACATGCACTGTCCTCTACAAAGACTCCTGAACCAACCCGACTGAGAAGACCAGGTTTTTGCACTGCATCGTGTGTATGACTGTGGGAATCAGGAGCCTCGGCAGAAACAACAGCATTAGCACTTTCATGGCCCAAGACTTTAACGTTCTCACCGTCAGGGTAACTCTAGTATCATATTTCATCTAAAGCCGGACGAATATATATTCAACTGGGAGTAAGAAAAAGATTTCGATAGTTAATGCTATCATCCAGCTATTGCCCTACTATTTTATTTTCGAAAACCTGTCATAGGAACCTGAGAGTATTAATCTTTTTCCTCTCAGTATTCCTTGTCTCTGACATTCCCTGATACCTCATATTTGTCATTGTCCCCCTCACCTTCGTCATAGGATATTCACCCTTGTCAAGTATCACTCTTTTTGAGTGTGTGTGTGTGTGTGTGTGTGTGTGTGTGTGTGTGTGTGTGTGTGTGTGTGTGTGTGTGTTTCTTCTTTTACCTTGCATGACCTTCACCACCCTTCTTTTCATCTTCTAGTTTGGTATATTTCGTCTAGGTTAAATTTTTCTTCTTTTATTCTTTCATCCATTACTTTAAAATTTCCGATATCCATAATAGTCTCCTATACCTTCCCAAACTGGTTCTTTTAATTTAACATTGTCTCATCTCTTTCAGGTTTTCCTTTATCTGTTTCAATACCGTTCTGAGTCTTGCCCACCCCTAATATATCTCCATTCCTTCTCGTAGAACCTCTTCTTCCCCTCGTTAATGTCACCTTCATCTTCATTTCCTCTCTCAGGCATCCTCTTGTCTGATTTTTGAGTTCTGGTCCCTGTCTGTTACATTGTTTTTCTTCATCCCCTGAATGCTTGTAACTCTCCATTAATTCTACTTTTGCACTTAAATATTTATTGTCCCTTATAACTACCATAGCACACCCTCTAGTTTCCCGTCATTACTGCCACAAGCACAGCAGCCACCCTCTTCATCGCCACAATCACCACATCAACCTTCATCACTGCTACTGTCACTTTCCAGCAGTAGTGTCACATGCAATTCTTTCATTACCAATACCACACTACTCTCAGTGATCTTAGTAAATTAACCCTCTTCAGATGAAGAGAACTTCATAAGGACACACAGATTCTCTCTCTCTCTCTCTCTCTCTCTCTCTCTCTCTCTCTCTCTCATAGGCATAACAAACTGCCAAGGAGGCAGCAGTGTGAATTCGCATGTGATTCTGTCGTTCATTATCTATGCCGTGCATTAGATGTCTGGCATAGTCTGGCATAATGCCCCTATATTACCTTCAGTATATTTGAGAGAACTGAATGAAGCTTAGTGCCTCTACTTTGGGGAATTCTTGATTTTGTGGCTGGATGATTATTTTGATTTATTTTTTTCTTTCTTCTTTTCTTGGTCTCTCTTGTCGTGTTTGTGCTATTCGATTTTCTGGCCAAAGAATATTTTATTCCACTCCCATCCTCTATTTATAATCAGACTAACTCCTGTCTCCCTGTCTCTTTCACGCACACACATTTTCTCTCTCGTTCATTCTCTAAATATAAATATTAAAATATAAATATTTTCAAGATTTCTTGCACAACCACACTCATCTCTTCAAACTCTCTCTCTCTCTCTCTCTCTCTCTCTCTCTCTCACACACACACACACACACACACACACACACACACACACACACACACACACACCAAGGAAATAATTACAGCTGTCGTACAACTTTCACGTGGGTGTAATAACGTGACGAGATCTAATGGGTTATATATTATGATTTATGAAATTTGTTTCTTATAAGCACTTAAAATATGAATAATATGCAGTACGCCTACCAGCTGCTACAGGAGCTGTATAATTATAAGAATATAACAAAGGAGAAACTAGGATAATAAATATATTTTTATCTAATGTGGTTTTCCTTATCTGCTTAAGGAAGTCCTGGAATCCTAGGAAAACAATAGTAGAATCCCAGAATCCGGTAATGGTGAGAACACTCGACAAGGAGATAACTTACTTTAACTCACCTACCAACATTGGTTCATTTAAGATCAAAGCTGTTTGAAGTGACCATGCCTATGACTTGACCTTTGACTTCTTTTTTTAATCTATTAATTAATGACGGTCCCTTAGTCGTGCCACAAAATTTCATCCACATTGAATCAAAGCCAAGCTAAAAAGTCGATCATTTGTCCTTTCCGTATTACCTTGACCCATAACGGGTTGTTCTCAGAATCGTTTTAATTCATCTTTGTAATACCCTGAATTTTTATATAAACTTTAAAGCAACAACTGTAAAGACTTTCGGACAATCTTGCCCTTTGGTCATAATCCTTGATGTATTGTTCTCAAAAGTGCTATGTAAATCCCTTGGCTGACTGCTAGTTCTTCTAATTAGTCTAGGTAATATCGGAACAGAATTATGTTAGTTCTTTTGTTCGCACACATGCGTTGGACCCTGACCCTTCTTTGTGAGTTATTGCAGAGGAAACTAGTTTAACATATCCATCTTCAGCTACAAAGAAAGATTTAGAATATGTTGCCTAGTGGATTTATTAGATGTTCTCATTTTTCTCCTAACCCTATGGACTTATGCCTGATATAAAAACAGTTATCAAATTCTCTTTTTCCTAGCTTGGAATCGAACTCACCTCCTGACGGACAATATATCTATCTAATTAGCTATCCAATCCAGAGTGTCATCACCAAACAGACTTGTACGGTAGCCAGTTCGAGTACAGCTGCACTTATTCAGTTCTACGCAGGAGGCAAAAGCAATTTTTTTTTCTGTTCAACCATATAAGGGTCGTTGTAGCACACCATTTTTACCCCTGGACCATTAGGAACAACATCCAGGTGCACAACCTTGGAAACAAACTGCTGTAAGCTGGGAAGCCGAGGTGATTTCCAACATGGCTGCCGATTCTAATATACTACCGTATAGGCTATGATGATAACATGTCAAATGAATTGGATATAATCATATTTATTCATGTTTTAAGGGCATTTATGCCATATTATTTGTATTCAGAATGAAAATGATTACTTGTGTTCAAAATTTAAAAAAATAATATTCAAATTTAATCCGCTATTTCCTCATCGTGGCCTTGGGAGGGAAAGGATGTCTGGATGATGATGATGATGAATTATTTATTAACATGAACAGCATATTTTCTTCTCTTTAGAAAATGTACATACATACTAAATAACGACTGAGAAATTTAGCAAAAGTACAGTTACTGAGTGTATAAACAGCACACATCAGAGAAATGTCAGTAACCGAACATGTCATGAATGAAAGTTCTTATATCATCCTCTATAATTTCCAGTAATTAAACATTTCATCCTTACACCATAACACAGTTTTCTGTGAATGAGATAAAACACAACCATTATAACTACCAAAACAACCGAGAGATTTAGTCTAGTACATATATAATCCTGTTCAAAGTAAGAAAAGGGAAATACAATTTTCATAGCAAATCTAATCAGAGTCAGGGCTATTCTCAGTTTCTTGGAAATACTAAACACTGAAACAGCTCTCTGGAGATCAACGGCATCTGCAGACAAGGTAACATGGAACATTCCATTTGGCACATGAACAATTTCTTAAACAACCTTTTCTGCAACCACAAGAATGAGATGAAAACATCTCTTGCGGCCACAATTCTGTAGTCACTTGAACTGGCACAAGTTCTGCTTGCTTTACTCTCCATCCATATTCATCCAGCGAGGGAATGCAAGGCTTTGCAATGTGTGCTGTCTTGTCAGTGATTGTTGTCGTGGCAGAATGTTTCAGATGCTGTATAAAAGCATCCTCAGTAGGTGGAAGGAACTTGAGAAGTGTGGTCGTGTTGGTAGAAAATTTTTGAGTGCGAATCTCACTCAAAGAAACATCTGACATCTCGTCATTCATTGTGTAGACGGTGACAAGTAACTTCCTAGCCTGACTGATAATATCTTCATTTATGATAGCATTGCTGTAACTGCCAAAGTCTTCCAAAACATCCAGGTGATTTTTTTTTTACTTGGTGCAAACCATCCTTTTGTTAGTAAAAAAAAAAGGGGGGGGGGATTGCTGGTGGCATCCCAGCCACTTAAACTGGGAGCAAGTGAAAGTAAGAGGAATATTTGTGGTTGCAGTGCTATGGCACTATCATGTATTGGTAGGTAGTTGTCCGCTGCTGTCTTTACCAAAAGTTCAGGAAGATCTTTCAACATGGTGGATGCATAATATAGAGGACAGTAACATCTGTATCACTTAAATGAACAATAACCTGTTCAACTTTGTCTACTTGAAAACTAAAAAGAGCATCCAAAATAATACGAGTGTCTGCTTCTTCATGTGCTGATCCAAGGGCAGGGACTGCAATTACACTACCACTCTGCAAAATTGCTGGCATCGTTTCTTCACAGAAACCACCACCCAGCTAAAGATAGTTTTAGTGCTACCTGGACTTAAAGACTAGCGTACAACTTGACACCATTTATCACACAAGTAGGCAAGTAACTATGCGTTGTTTGTAGAGCAAGCAAAGATCTCTAAAGGATCTGGTGCTTTGTACCAGCCTGACACATCAAACATTTTTACTATTTTTGTCTTACCAGTCCCCATCTGTCTTGTTGTTTCGTTGATGCTTGGACTTCTGTAGCGATCAAAACACAGATGACCAGACACCGCATTAACTGGGACTTCACTAAGCACTGTTTATATCTAAGTGCAATGGAAGAGAACTCTTCATCTTTCACAAATGACAAACGATGAACCAAGTGCATTACAACGATCACTAATGCACATGCTTTTTGTACACTGGCAACCTTTCACATGTGCTTATGACTATATCCTCATTTATAGCTTTCACAAGACTTGATTTTGTTCCACATGCACACATTGTACCATCTTTACTAAATAAGGGTTGAGGGTAACAGCTACATTCATGGTTTCTAATGTATTCTTGTACATCTTGAACTTCAAGCTTACTATACTTGATTTTACTGGGCAGGGACAGCAGTTACCTTTCCACATGCAACATTACTGACTTTGTGTCTTCAATGAAACCACTACCCAGATAAATTTGGTGCTGCCAGAACATGAAGACTGGAGTTGATACCATTTATCACTCAAGTAGGCAAGTAACTGTGCTTTGTTTGTAGAGCAAGCATGGAGCTCTGAAGGATCTGGTGCTTTATGCTGGTCTGACATATCATATTATTTTACCGTTTTTGGTTTACCAGACCTCATCTCTCTTGTTACTTCGTTCATGCATGGACTTCTGTAGCTATTAGAACACATGTGAATAGCCACTGCTTTAGCTGGGACTTCACTAAGAATTACTTGTTTGTATCTAAGTGAACTTTGTATCTAAGAGAACTTCATCTTCCACGAATGACAAGCGATGAACCAGTGCGTGACATCGATCACAAATGCACATGCTTTGTTGAACAGTGGCAACTTTTCACAACTGCAGCCTGTATCCTCCTTTATAGTTTCCACAAGATTTGAATTTGTTCCAAATGCTCGCATTGTGCCATCCTCATTAAATATGGATGGAAGATAATTTATTACAGGTAAATGTATGTCAGATTACTTACATATTATCATAAATTAATTCCTCGTTCCTAAAAACCCTGGAAAACTTTTATTTTATTGAAATTAGTGTAAAGTATGACAAACTTATGAACATTTATAAAAATGGCAGCCATCTTGGACGCCCTATTGGATTGCAAACGTACAGAAGTTGATTTTACAGGTAAACGTATGTCAGATTAGTTGGAAATTACCCAAAGTGAAGTTCTTGTCCCTGAAAAACTTAGAAAATCTGTACTACACTTGAAATTATTTCAAATTATGACCAGGTTATGAACATTTATGGATATGGCAGCCATCTTGGATTCATAACTAACAGTAGTTGGTTTCCAAGGTTGTGCACCTGGATACTGTTCCTGGTGGTTCAAGGATTAAAATGATATGCCACAATCTTTTATAACAATCCCTGACTGCTGAATCCTTCTTGTCCCCTGGGCATTAATTCCTTTCCGCCAATATGATTTATACACGTGATAATAATCTTGTCACTTCTTCTGCGATCTGCCTCTTCTTCTCCCTTCCACTTCACTCTTATATACCCATTTTTCGTTTTTCCATCAGGAATCAAACACCTTTTTTTTTTTTTTTTTTTAAGTCAAGCCAGGGCAATTATTGTTGCTAACATGAAATGAAACTCGGATAAAATATGTGACGTGTTAGAATGGGTATATTGATGTCCATAGAAAAAAATCCAGAATGAAATTTCATCACATGCATAAAACTTTGCGATTGAAGGGAGAAAATGAAGGGAAAATTCAGTGTTTTGTTGCTCTCCTCTCCGTCTTTAAAGGATTATTTAACCAATGAAATGGTTGCACACTAGCAAGGCCTGTTTTTGTTTTTGTTTTTTTTCAGAGTTCGTTACATAAAACATAATTATGCAGGCGGCACGTTTGTGTGTGCTGGAAGTGAGTGGGTGGCAATTACTTCCTGGCTGATATGCGGAATGGCCTGAAAAATGTTTGGGATTCTCAGTTAAATGCAAAACGACTTCAAAATATTTTGCCACCCTAATTTGACTCACTTTGACAGTGAATTCAAAAATAGTTTTTCATGTTAAAGTATGAGGTGTAGTTAAGGATAATGGATGTATTCTACTAGCTGTGTGTGTGTGTGTGTGTGTGTGTGTGTGTGTGTGTGTGTGTGTGTGTGTGTGTGTGTGTATATATTTATTTATATGCATAGATACATACATACATACATGCATGCATACATAGATGTTACAGGGAATTTGTGTGATGTAATGAAATCCCCAAGGATTTCGTGAAATGAGTTTAAATTAAGATGGGTTAACTAAGGTTAGCTAAATTTAGGCTGTAGTTAGGTTATTCTGGGATAATCTAGATGAAGTTTAGGTTAGGTTAGGCAAGGTTAGTTAGGACAGGTTGGGTTCTGTTAATTCATATGAAAGCTAAGTTATATTAAGCACTAGTATAAATTAACCTGACCTAACCTAACCTAACCAACCTAGCCTAACCTAACCTAAATTCAACCTACATTAGCCCAGTCTCACCTAATCGCAGCCTAAATTAACATAATCTTAATTAACCCATTATACTTTAAACTCATTTCACGAAATCCTTGGGGGTTTCATGATATCACTGGTTGCACAAATTCCCTGTAACACACACACACACACACACACACACATTATATAATAATATATATATATATATATATATATATATATATATATATATATATATATATATTGTTACGGAACAGAGAAAGATAATGTACACTTTAAGTGAGAATACTAAAAATCACTACTGTCCCGTAAAGTTCCAGGTTCAAACAAAAAGAGTTAGGTAAAATTACAAGTTAAGTTTAATGCTCAAACTAACAACAAAACATTCAGGACTCATAAGGATAATGTAATGGCAAAAAACAGGTTAAATATATGGTTAACTGCAATAGCCTCTATTAACACGAAATTAGCAAGAGTAAATTTATCTAAGTCAGCCCTGATAAAATGAAAATACACTGGGTAATGCTCAGTTCATGCAAGATAAATTATTACAGATACAAAATAATATCAAAAATGACTGACAAAAAGAACCTTTACATAAATCACAAAAACCTTACTAGGCCTACGAATTAACACCTTATGCTACACAGTACAAGGAAAAAATGCAATAACAGTTATACTCAAATTACACAGCTGCTAGATGGTTGGAGACTTCCTGAGCACTCACAATAATAACTGTACAGGGGAGGACAGAGATGTGAACAAAATGAGGAGTAGATCTAAGTGGCAATAATGCAGAGACTGAGCTCATTATATAGGGGCCAGCATAGCTTGATACAACTTGTAAGAAGGACGCGCAAATGAAGCCATGGGGACAAAGAGTTGATAATCCCGCTCTGAACAACAGAAAGGACGACTTACTCTACTATAACGGTAGAAGGGGGGGACTGAGGCAGAACACGCTCGTGATCAAACATGCAGCATACTGTGCATTAAAATTACACAAAGGATGATGAAATCATAGGCTATGTAACACCTCCCCACAGAGAAAAAGAAATTTACAAAGGAAATTTCTTATTACTCTAAAACAATCTGTCTAAAATCTAGATAAGCAATCTGCAATAACATTTTCTTTCCCCTTGACATGTTGTATGTCTAATGAATACTCCTGAAGAAGTAAACTCCATCTTCTCAATCTCTGATTTTTATCTTTAAACTTACTAAGGAATTTCAGTGGGTTATGATCGGTATAAATGACTATGGGGTCAAAACCAGAACACAAATAAAATGAAAAATGCTGTAAACCCAAAATCAAGGCCAAAAGCTCTTTCTCAATAGTTGAGTAGTTCTTTCTATGATCTGGTGTGGCGATGACATAGTTGACATCACTGAGTTTCTTCTCCACGAAATAAGGACCAATAAACTTGACTTGAAGAGGTTGCCCATGAACCGGTAGCAGAACCAAAACCTGATCTCCTGGCTGAAAGTGGCGTAACCTGGACTTCTTATCATACCAAGTCTTCATCTTCTCCTGAGCAGCTCCTAAATTCTCTCTCGCCAGCTGTAAAGCAGTGGACAGCCGTTCTTTGAACTTCATCACATACTCCAGCAGGTTGACGTCATATTCCTCCGACAGCCAGCATTCCTTGAGTAACTTAACCCGCGGCGTCCCGGGGACGTACTTCCACGTCCTCACGTTTTGTCACAGCTAATCCCGGGGACGTACTTCAACGTCCTGCAATTGCAAGGTTCATAATTTCCACAATTTTCAATTATCGCGAGTCATTTTTGGTACGTATACACGTGACACCTTCCTCAACAAGATGCCAGGCAGAGACAATGCCTTACCCAGCATGACCTCCTCACCCCCCCCTGCATGCCATTGTCTCAGCAATTCACCTGTTATCAGTGACCTGGCCAGTATAGCCATGTCATGCCACGGTACGAAATTCAGGGCCAGAGTGATTCCCCAATCAATGACACTGTGGAGGACAAACTTTACATAGCATTAGAGGAAGAAACAGTTAGAAATGATGATCAGGTAATGTGGCAAAAAAAGGTCAGGTATTAGTGAGTGAAACAATGCTTATAATGCCTATATTACTGCTTGAAAACCAATATACTCTTGTACTACATATAAATTCGTAACAGTAAATAAATAAATACCGTTTATGAGTGGTGTGAAATAGTTATCCTCCCATAGAACTCGTTTTCTTTGGTGCCAGCCTGATAGAAAACCCAGTAAGGTAAGGAGGCTCTCCTACCTGTAATGAGTATTTTAAACCTCAGGTGAGCGATTTCTCTATGAATTTTCGATGTTTCTCACCAAAAGCGAAAGTTTTAGCAAAAAAAAAAAAAAAAGGGTCGAAAAATGGTCGGGATTGGGGGGTACCAGTGGTCAAAAAGTGGTTGGTATGGGGCGGGTTAAGGGGTCCTCTTACTTCATGGCCAAACAGTAGTTCAAAAGGTGAGAAGCCCAGTGATTCATTTGGAGATTCTCTTGCAGCAAACACAACGAATGGAAGACCTTTATCCCAGTCTTTCTGATGTTCCAAACAGTATTTCTTGAGCATCGATTTGAGTGTTTGATGATATCTCTCTAACGCTCCTTGGGTCTGGGGATGGTAAGCTGAAGACGTGATCTGGGAGATGCCCAACTCTTTCAGAGACTGCTTGAAAACATTCGACATGAAATTACTTCCCCGGTCTGACTGTACCTCCTTGGGCAGACCAAACTTTGTGAAGAACCCTAGCATTTCCTTAACCACGTTCTTTGCTGAGATATTTCTAAGTGGAATGGCTTCAGGATAACGAGTAGCCATATCAATCAGGGTCAACACATAAGAAAATCCTGAAGAAGTCTTAGGAAGAGGGCCCACAATATCCACCAACACACGGGTGAAAGGCGCCTCAAAAGGAGGAATGGGAACTAGAGGTGCAACCTTTTCGGTCTGATTACACTTCCCCACAACTTGACAGGTGTGACAAGACTTACAATACCAGGAAACATCCCTGAAGATACCTGGCCAGTAGAAGTGTTTCAAAATGCGTGCCACAGTCTTCCTCACTCCAAGGTGTCCTGCCAAACTGGAATCATGAGCCACTCTAATGATATCCTGCCTACAAACACGAGGGATGACACCTTGATGTACAACCTCCCATTCAGTCGGCTGATGCTGTTGGGGGTCTCCACTTCCTCATAAGTACTCCTGACTTTACATAATAAGAAGTAGAAGCACCGGCTGACTCTTCTTCACTGTAAGCAGAGTTAGCTAGACCTTTCAACTCAGGGTCAGTAACCTGCAACTCAACCAACTCTTGACGAGACAAATTATCAACACTACGGGGTACTGCCTCATCTGGTGAGTGGTCCAAATTAGCAAGAAAAGTGTCAGCTAGGATAACATCATCATCATCATTATCCTTTAAATCACCAGTAACTTTAGACTTAGCCCTAGTGACAGCACATGCAGGGAACACATCAGGGACACCACAATCCTGGGTCGCAACCACTGGCTCACTAGACAACTGAGGAGCTGGACACACTTGACTTCCACCAATATCATTTCCAAGTAAGAAAGTTACACCTGACATTGGGAGTGTCTCAACCAACCAACTATAACGGAACCATTAACAAAACCAGACTCTAAATTCACTCTGCACAGAGGGACAGAGAAGTAATTATTCCCTACACCCTGTAAGATTACAGTTTCATCAGAGGAATTAACATTAGAGCCTAGAACACTGGTCAGCATAAGGGATTGGCAAGCACCTGTATCACGATATATTTGAACTGATTTCCTGTCATTACTGTCCAGAGGACTGACAAAACCATCAGACAGGAAATTAGCACATGAACTCTTGAGAGTGTCACCCACGTTACTGCTCAAAAGAGGAGCTCCATCATGAGAATTTAAGTTACCCCTCAAAGCAGGTTCAGTTAACTCAGTTAGAGAATTCTGGGAACTCTCAAGAGTGGACACTAGACCAATTGACTGAATATTTAAAGACTCCTTTTTGTTCACATCACGCTGTCTCCTGAAACATTTCTCCGTAGTACTCTGAGTAGAGGCAACGTACTTACTCTCAGCTTTCCCTTTTTCTCTAGAATATCTCTTGTGAGTGAGAACATATTCATCAGCTAAAACTGCATCAGACAAATTATCTACTCTTCTCTCATCAAGATATAGGCTTACATCTTTACTAATACACCTTTTGAAGTCCTCCAGCAAAATCATCTGTTTAAATTTACCAAAATCAGAATCCACATTCTTAGAATTTAACCACTGCTCTAACAGATCTTCTTTGATTTTTGCATACTCAACATGGAATTGCTTATCTTGCTTGTAAGTTGTCCTAAATTTTACTCTATAGGCTTCAGGAACAAGCTCATAGGCCTTAAGAATCAAGCTCTTAACTACATCATAATTATCAGATTGATCCTGAGGCAAAGATGCATAAGTTACTTGAGCTTTACCGGTGAGAACAGTTTGAAGGAGTACTGGCCAATACTTTTTGGGCCAATTAAAACCTGTAGCTACCCTCTCAAACAACTGAAAATACTTGGTTAAATCAGATTCATTAAAAGGAGGGACAAGTTTAACATTTTTAGCCACATCAAAATCATCAGAGCTAGATGATCCAGTTCCACCTTGTTTCATGCGATACTCATGGTCTGCCTGAATCCTGGCAAGTTCAATTTGTGCCTGAGCCTGTACCTGTGCCTCTTGAATACGAGCATTTGCCTGAAATTCAGCCTCCTGAATATGAGCCTGAGACTCCGCCTCCTTAGCATTTACTTGAAATTCAGCCTCCTTAACACAAGCCTCCTTAGCCTGAGACTCAGCCTCCTTAGCACGTGCTTGAAATTCAGCTTCCTTCACACGAGCCTCCTGCAGGGCTAGCTGTAACTTAGCTAATTCAATCTGCGTTTGCTCATTTGGAGGAGTTACATTAAACAAGCTTTTATTAATCATGCCAACAATTTGATCTTTAGAATGATGAGAGTGAACTGCAATTTCCAATTGTTGAGCAACAAGCTTAAGTTCATTCTTTGTTCTGTTTTCTACATCACACACTGTTTGCACATTTGACAAAAAATCTTTGGCTTCATCAAGTGTAGTAATAGTAGACATCATGAATAAGTAACAGTCACAAAATATCAAGCAATATCCTTATGATAATATCCTGAATATCCTGATGAGAGGTCGCCAAATTTATGTTACGGAACAGAGAAAGATAATGTACACTTTAAGTGAGAATACTAAAAATCACTACTGTCCCGTAAAGTTCCAGGTTCAAACAAAAAGAGTTAGGTAAAATTACAAGTTAAGTTTAATGCTCAAACTAACAACAAAACATTCAGGACTCATAAGGATAATGTAATGGCAAAAAACAGGTTAAATATATGGTTAACTGCAATAGCCTCTATTAACACGAAATTAGCAAGAGTAAATTTATCTAAGTCAGCCCTGATAAAATGAAAATACACTGGGTAATGCTCAGTTAATGCAAGATAAATTATTACAGATACAAAATAATATCAAAAATGACTGACAAAAAGAACCTTTACATAAACCACAAAAACCTTACTAGGCCTAAGAATTAACACCTTATGCTACACAGTACAAAGAAAAAATGCAATAACAGTTATACTCAAATTACACAGCTGCTAGATGATTGGAGACTTCCTGAGCACTCACAACAATAACTGTACAGGGGAGGACAGAGATGTGAACAAAATGAGGAGTAGATCTAAGTGGCAATAATGCAGAGACTGAGCTCATTATATAGGGGCCAGCAGAGCTTGATACAACTTGTAAGAAGGACGCGCAAATGAAGCCATGGGGACAAAGAGTTGACAATCCCGCTCTGAACAACAGAAAGGACGACTTACTCTACTATAACGGTAGAAATGGGGGACTGAGGCAGAACACGCTCGTGATCAAACATGCAGCATACTGTGCGTTAAAATTACACAAAGGATGATGAAATCATAGGCTATGTAACAATATATATATACTGTATATATCCAAAAACCTTATAAAAACCTTAAAATTTCTTTCTGTTAACGTTGAGAACAGAGCAGAATAATTATAGTCCTAGAATCAGGAGCCATTTAATATATCTGCCAAAAGCAGAGATGTAATATCCACCTTTATTAGAGGGGGAGAGGGGAGAATCGTCAAATTCTGGCAAGTGTTGAAAGAAAAAACTAAAGAACTTGTAGAATGTGGTGAAGAATAAAGCCAACAATATTCTGTTAGACATCGCATTCATCACACACACACACACACACACACACACACACACACACACACTTGGCCTAAATTCCCATCTAAGAATAGTTGTCACATTCTGAGAATAGTTGTCACTTTTAACTGCACACACACATACACACACACAGTTAATAGCAACGTTTTCAATGAGGTTGATTCACTCCCCATCAGCTTTTCTTTATACTGCAGATGTGCAGAACGAAGGGAAGATTAGCAGTAGACATGGTGATATTGTAACATTTATAACACATGTTACAATATTCGCGAGTGACAACCAACAGCCTTGATTATCTTAAATCTTTTCAGTAGAAGAGGTTTCTCTAAAGATGAAAAAGATCGTGCAGAGGTAGTAAAAAAAACAAAGTATAATTATTATATCATCTGCCATTCATGTACTTCCATTGATCGTTCATCGGATTAAGGTCGTCATTCATTAGGAACAGACTGTGCCTTGAAGCTTGTATGAAAAAAGCATTCCTCCCTCACAATGCGGTGCCACATACATTAGGAATGTACTAGGTTTCCAGACATGTTGATCTCATAATATTTGTTCTTTGTATTAACACCACACTGACAGCTAGATATTAAAATTTTAGTATCTTAATTTATGACCATCGAACCAGGAACATACGGATGCAATATCTTGGGCTTGATATACATAGCAAAATATTAATGTCTTGTTATCCCAGGATAACATATTACACACACACACACACACACACACATATATATATATATATATATATATATATATATTTGTGTCTATATATATATATATATATATATATATATATATATATATATATATATATATGTATGTATATATATACTGTATGTATATGTATATATATATATATATATATATATATATATATATATATATATATATATATATATATATATATATATATATATATATATATATATATATTTTATGCGAGGAAGAAGGAACCAAAGGCCATGAACCCGCAGTAACAGTTCCCTCCAAGAGAAAAACAAAATACAATAGAGAGCCAGATTCAAGATCCGATAATTTTGAGATGCCTGGACACACTGCGTTTGAAAGACTGGAGATCATAGGAAGGTGTGTGTGTGTGTAAATACACACACACACACACACACACACACACACACACACACATATATATATATATATATATATATATATATATATATATATATATATATATATATATATATATATGTGTGTGTGTGTGTGTGTGTGTGTGTGTGTGTGTATTTACAAATTCATTTTTACAGTACTTTTATGCAAGAAACAGGGAACCAAAGGCCAGGAGCCCATAAAACCGTTACTTTAAAGAAAAAAAAAAAAAAAGATAACAGAGCCAAATTCAAGATTCGTTCGTTTCGATATGCTCGGACGCACTGCGTTTGAAAGACTGGAGATCATAGGAAGTAGGAATACAGACTGAGGGAGACAGTTCCATAGCTGATCTGTTGCATACATGAAGGGCTGGGAGTAACGGTTAACTCTTGCATTAGAGAGTTGGATGGAAAATGGACAAGAGTTTGTTGTCAGACAGGTGCTACGTGCCCCCCGAAGTGGTGGAGGGATGGAAGCAGACAGTTCAGAGGACCAGTAACCATTGAAGTACCGACTGAAAAGAGATAAAGATGCAAAGTCGACGGAGAGACAAAGGTTGAAGGGAGCCAGTAAGAGGAGGAGAATTAATGAGACGAAAAGCCTTTGACTCCACCTTCTTGATGTGAGGAGCGTCCTCACACGTGAGAGTTGTACTCTACACAGAGGAAAAAAAAAAACTGTGTATAAAGTCAACAACTGTGCAGGATAAAGAAGGCACAGAGATGACTTAGCACACCTGATCTCTTGGAAGCAGATTTTGCGAGAGGTTATATGTTCTATCCAAGATAAGTCCCATAAGAATGAAACCCCAAGTATGTTTAAAAATGATGCAGGATTGACCTAGATAGTGAAAAAAAATTAGAGGTTATTCCTGTGGAAGATTTTGACGGGTAGATAGATGAAGGACTGAGTTTTTGATGCATTAAAAATAACTAGATTACTTTTACCCCAGTTAGAGATATGAGCAATGTCAGACACTGGGTGTGCCACAGCATAATCCCTTGTCCGTAGATGTAACTGCTGAGATGAACGTTGCGGGAAGTAAATGGAAAGGTGAAGGGTGGAGTCAACAGCGTATGAGTGGATAGGGTTAGATGTACAGCTTCGAAGGTCACTGATGAATAAAAGGAAGAAAGTTGGTGATAGGACAGAGCACTTAAGTAAATACCACTAATGATAGCTCTGGGAGAAGAACAGTGGCCGTCTACAACAACAGATAGAGAACGACCAGAAAGGAAGCTAGAGATGAAGGCACAGATAGAAGGATAGACACCATAAGAGGGTAGTTTGGAAATTAAAGATTTATGCCATACTCGATTGAAAGCCTTTGAGATGTCAAGTGCAATGGCAAAGCTTTCACCCGAAATGAGGATGACCATGAGTCTGAAAGGTGGGTGGGAACATTGCCAGTGGAGCATCACTAGCGGAACATACAGATGATCAGAACGAAGGTACGATAGAACAGATTTTTTTTTTTTTTTTTTTGCTAAAAATAGAGTCGAAAACTTTTGAAACATAGGAAGTTAAAGCAACTGAGTGATAGTTAGAGAGATGGGAATGGTCACCCTTCTTTGGGACAGGCTGAATTATAGCAAACTTAATGCAAGAAGGAAAGGTACAAATTGATAGACAAGGCGAAAGAGTTTATCTAGGCAGGGTGTAAGCACAGAGGCACAGCTTGAGATCAACAGGAGAGACTCCATAAGGGCCATATGCCTTGTTAGTATTGAGACCAGTGATGGCAGAAAATACATCAACTGAAGAAATTTTGATGTCAGCCATGAGGAAGTCAGAGGGTGGAAGTGATGGAGGAACAGCACAGGAAGGTGGAATTGCAGGAGAAAGCCTGAGCGAAGAGGTCTGCTTCCTCAGCAGAAGAAATAGCTACAGAGCCATCAGAGTGGAAAAGGGGAGGGAAGGATGATAAGATAAAGCTGTTAGAAAGGTTTTGGGTAAAGAGCCAGAAGGAGCAGGAAAAGCATTTAGTACGAAAGAATCTATTTTTAGCAGAGTGACGAGGAGAATTAGCACATTTCCAGGCAGAAACATAAAGGAGGTGACTTTCAGGGGTGGGTTGGCTCTGGTACCTTTTGTAGGCCTCCTTGCTGTGGAGAGCGTTAGAACAAGCGTGGATTGTGCAATTACCTTTTTTTATCCCACCTCTTGGTGCGCAAAAAATTTTGAGAATATATATATATATATATATATATATATTTTTTTATTTGCTTATTATAAACTTGAAGATAAAAATCCAGGTCATCATCTGGTGAAAAGAAACAGTCTCTCTCTCTCTCTTTCTCTCCGTCTTTGTGTAGGGCCATGCGTAAGTTTGTTTAGGGGAGTAGTAAAAATGAATAAAAAAACAAAAAAAAATTTGTTTTTGTATACATTGGTTTACAAAAAATTTGAGGCAAGCATGAAATTAGGTGTTCTAACCTAATTTTGGGGTACTGATTTCAGATTCGAAAACCGTTTTCACTCATCACCTCTAGTTTTTGAAATATACATGTATACATGTATGTACATGTATACATATAGGCCTAGACCCAAAATATTCGCCAAAAATCCATTTACCGTCCTATTTTCTTGGAACTTGGTTTAAAACGCGCAACACAACAAGCTCAAACATGTCAAGCACTACACGCAGAAGGACTGGGGGTCTAGGAGCACTTTCGTGCCTGGGAAACACAGTGCCCCAAAAATCCTCTGGTGGACATAAACAAGATGCTTCTTCCCCCTCTTCATATCAAGTTTGGCCTAATGACGAATTTCATGAAGGCCATGGACAAGGATGACGCTGCATTCCAACACCTGTGCACTCTGTTCCCAGCTCTCATTTCTGCTAGGCTCCAGGAGGGCATCTTCATCGGACCTCAGATCCAGGAGGTGTTGAAGGATGAGGTATTCGAGGGGAAGCTCACCTTGAAGGAATTAAGAGCATGGGAAGCATTTAAGGTAGTCTGCCATGGCTTCCTTGGTAATACACGGGCACTAGATTACCAAAAGCGTCTCGAGAAGTTGTTGCAGGCTTATCAGGATATGGGGTGCCGAATGTCTCTCAAGACTCACTTTCTTCACTCCCACCTCAACTTCTTCCCCCAAAACCTCAGAGCAGTAAGTGACGAACATGGGGAAGGGTTCCACCAAGATATTTTTAAGATGGAGAGCAACTACCAAGGCAAGTGGAACCCCAGCATGATGGGGGACTTCTGCTGGATGCTCCTGCGCGACATCCCGTCGGCGAAGTACACCAGATCGTCCAAAAAAATTCATTTCTGACTGTCTGTAGTACTATGGTGTGTATATATGCTTATATCCAAGTAATGGTAATATTTAGTTCTGTCAGTGTTCTGTGTCTGTTTTGTTTCGTTCTGTAATATGCCATTTTAATAAATGAAATAAACTCATTATATTATAAATATATGCATTATAATAAAAAAAGGTATATGTGAAAGCAAAAAAACTAGAGGTGATAGAGCAAAACTGTTTAGAAATTTGAATTAAGCATATCAAAATTAGTCAAAAACACCTATTCATATGCTTGCCTCAGATTTTTTTTTTTTTTTTTTTTGTAAACCAGTGTTATCATAAACTTGAAGATAATAATCTAGGACATCATCTGGTGAAAAGAAAAAAATCTCTCTCTCTCTCTCTGCCTTTGTGTAGCGCCATGCGTAAGTTTGTGTAGGGGTGGAGTAGTTAGCGGTGATTCATGGCCAGCACAGCGTGAGCTGTGGCTCGCAATCCACGGGTTAAACCAAGTAGAGAGAGAGAGAGAGAGAGATTTTTTTTTTTTTTTTTTGCATAAGTCAAAGGATATGAGAAAGGAATGTATGCTTTCATGCCCAATAAAATAACATCTTTAATGTGCAAGGCACATTCAGATGACTCTCGGCCTTGGAAGGAATAATCATTCCATAGAAAATCAAAGAAGTACTGCCGGAGGATCTTCCAAACAGCAGCTCCAAAGTGCCGCAACCGACGCTTCTTGGGAAGGTCCAGAGGCCTTACTGGTGTGGCAGGACAGGATAAGATGATAAGGTTGTGACCAGAGGAGCCCAATGGAGTGGAAAGACTGATAGCGTAAGCAAGACAATTAGTTGTATGAGAGAGGTCAAGTATGTTGGATCTGTTCAAGGCGGTCAGCGATACGGGTAGGTTTCTGTACAAGCTGCTTCAGGTCATTAAGGATAGAAAAGAAGTAGGTTTGTTCACCAGGTGGATCAGTGAAAAAAGAGGAGAGAAAATTTTCATGGTGAACATTGAAATCTCCTAGAATGGAGATTTCAGAGAAAGAAATTGATAGGATATGTTCCATCTTAGAAGTGAGGTAGTTGAAGAATTTTTAAGAGTCAGTAGAATTAATAGATAAGTAAGCATCATAGATATATTTAGTCAGAGAACAGGAAAGCCGAAGCCAAAGAGTAGAGAATTCAGAAGATTAAAGTTCAAGGACACGAGAGCAAGATATGTTGTTGCATACATATAACACAACGCGACCTTTGGGTTTAAAATGAATATAAAGAAAGTAGAAGGATACAGAAAAGGGTTTGATATCAGTTGTCTCTGACAGCTGAGTCTCATTTAGGAAGAGAAGGTGAGGTTTAGAGGAGGAGAGGTGGTGTTCAACAAAAAGATAGTTAAAGGAAAGGCTGTGAATGTAGCAGAAATTATGTGAGTCAGACAAAGGTTCCAGGCATCTCGCTTGGTAGTCCCTCCGGACTACAAGGCTTGGTAATTTGATGCCAGGATGTGTAGTGTGTAATGGGCATGTAGTTTTGATGCAGATCGTTAGAGGAACTTGTACTGGAGAGCATGCTGGCCTAATCTCTGTATTGCTGAAACAATGAAAAAGTTTAGCAAAGGGAGGTGGGCAGAAGCTAGTCCCGATGGCTGATGAAACAGGAGCTCTAGCTTTCCTTGTTATCTGCTTTCCGTTCCCCTTGGTAGTACTGCCTTGCTCGACTGGTGCTACAGTGTACTCCTTCCAGTATATATAGTACCGGTATATATATATATATATATATATATATATATATATATATATATATATATATATATATATATATATATATATATATATTGCCAGACACCTCAATCCTTTAAGGGGTGGCCACAAACAAATTGCCTCCATGTCGCCCTGCCCAGTGCCACATCATTGCCTGGCTCCCAGCTGACACTCCTCTCTCTCATATACCTCTCCACGCCATCTCTCCATTTCATCCTTACTCTCAACCTCCCTCTACCCCTTTCAGCCTTACTCGCATTCACTCTCCTCGTTAGTTTCTCGCTCTCCATGTTCTCCACATGGCCAAACACCTCAGTGTATTTCTCCTACCGCTTTCTATCACTTCCATATCCACACAACAGTGCTCCTTCAATTCCTCATTTGTCAATCCCTCTCTCCATGTAACTCCACATGCACCTCTCGAATAACTCATTTCCACTGCTTTCACTCTTGGCTTGTGTCCATCCAAACAGGTCCAAGCTTCACATTCAAACGTTAGAGATAGTATCACAATACTGTCATGCAGTGAGTTTTTTTTTTTTTTTTTTTACTCCATGATCACTTCCATCTCCCTTATCACTGGTTTCAAACAACCAGCAATGTTTCTTTCCTGTTGTAGCCTTTCAAGCACTTCACCTTCTAAACTTCCATTGTTACTCATCACACTATCCAAGTACTTAAACACACTCACATTTTCCATTTCCTCCTCATCCAGCTTCACTGTACATTCAGTGACTTAATTTTGTCTCAGAGACCATAACATTATTCTTCCCTACATTCGTCTTTAGATTCCGTTTCTTACACTCCCAGTCTCATTCATCAAGCCTTGCAATTCTCCTTTGTCTTCACTTAACAGTGCAGTATCATCTGCAAACAACAGCACAGAGAGTTCAGATATTGCCCTCTCTCATTAGGGTTGCTCCAACATCCACTGTCCTACTTTGTATCTCTTTTATAACCCCCATACATATACAGACTAAACAGCCATGGAGACATGACACATCCCTGTTTCAATCCAACATTCAAGTAGAAAAATTAACTCAGTTCACTCTCCACATGCACTGCAGCCTTAGCACCCTCATACATACTTTCACGGCATTCGACAACTTCCCATTTACTTCGTATATCATTAATACTTTCCTCATTCCATGTTTATCGACCCTGTCAGATGTTTTCTCCAAGTCCATGAAGGGCCGAAGGCCTGATTCAATTTCCTTCCGTCCTCTAGAAACTTTTCCACTAAAGATGTAAGAATGAATATCTGATCTACACAACCTCGTCCCTTCCTAAAACCTCCCAGTTCTTCTCCAACTAATTCCCCTGTTATTTCCTCTAACTTGGTCAGTAAGTATCCTGTGTTACATAGCCTATGATTTCATTATCCTTTGTGTAATTTTAACTCACAGTATGCTGCATGTTTGATCACGAGCGTGTTCTGCCTCAGTCCCCCCCTTCTACCGTTATAGTAGAGTAAGTCGTCCTTTCTGTTGTTCAGAGCAGGATTGTCAGCTCTTTGTCCCCTAGGCTTCATTTGCGCGTCCTTCTTACAAGTTGTATCAAGCTCTGCTGGCCCCTATATAATGAGCTCAGTCTCTGCATCATTGCCACTTAGATCTGCTCCTCATTTTGTTCACATCTCTGTCCTCCCCTGTACAGTTATTATTGTGAGTACTCAGGAAGTCTCCAACCATCTAGCAGCTGTGTGATTTGAGTATAAGTGTTATTGCATTTTGTTCTTGTACTGTGTAACATAGGTTGTTAATTTGTGGGCCTAGTGAGGTTTTTGTAATTCATGTAGGGTTCTTGTTGTTAGCCATTCTTCATAATAGTTTGTATCTGTAATAATTTATCTTGCATTAACTGAGCATTACCCATTGTATTTTCATTTTATCAGGGCTGACTTAGATAAATTTACTCTTGCTAATTTCGTGTTAATAGAGGCTATTGCAGTTAACCATATATTTAACCTGTTTTTTGCCATTACATTATCCTTATGAGTCCTGAATGTTTTGTTGTTAGTTTGAGCATTAAACTTTAACTTGTAATTTTACCTAACTCTTTTGTTTTGAACCTGGAACTTTACGGAACAGTAGTGATTTTTAGTATTCTCACTTAAAGTGTACATTATCTTTCTCTGTTCCGTAACATAAATTTGCCGACCTCATATCAGGATATTCAGGATATTATCATAAGGATATTGCTTGATATTTTGTGACCGTGATTTATTCATGATGTCTACTATTTCTACACTTGATGAAGCCAAAGATTTTTTGTCAAATGTGCAAACAGTGTGTGATATAGAAAACAGAACAAAGAATGAACTTAAGCTCGTTGCTCAACAATTGGGAATTGCTGTTCACTCTCATCATTCTAAAGATCAAATTGTTGACATGATTAATGAAAGCTTGTTTAATGTAACGCCTCCAAATGAGCAAACGCAGATTGAATTAGCTAAGTTACAGCTAGTCCTGCAGGAGGCTCGTGTGAAGGAAGCTGAATTTCAAGCACGTGCTAAGGAGGCTGAGTCTCAGGCTAAGGAGGCTTGTGTTAAGGAGGCAAATGCTCGTATTCAAGAGGCACAGGTACAGGCTCAGGCACAAATTGAACTTGCCAGGATTCAGGCAAACCATGAGTATCGCATGAAACAAGGTGGAACTGGATCATCTAGCTCTGATGATTTTGATGTGGCTAAAAATGTTAAACTTGTCCCTCCTTTTAATGAATCTGATTTAACCAAGTATTTTCAGTTGTTTGAGAGGGTAGCTACAGGTTTTAATTGGCCCAAGGAGTATTGGCCAGTACTCCTTCAGACTGTTCTCACCGGTAAAGCTCAAGTAACTTATGCATCTTTGCCTCAGGATCAATCTGATAATTATGATGTAGTTAAGAGCTTGATTCTTAAGGCTTATGAGCTTGTTCCTGAAGCTTATAGAGTAAAATTTAGGACAACTTACAAGCAAGATAAGCAATCCCATGTTGAGTATGCAAAAATCAAAGAAGATCTGTTAGAGCAGTGGTTAAATTCTAAGAATGTGTATTCTGATTTTGGTAAATTTAAGCAGATGATTTTGCTGGAGGATTTCAAAAGGTGTATTTATAAAGATGTAAGCCTTTATCTTGATGAGAAAAGAATAGATAATTTGTCTGATGCTGCAGTTTTAGCTGATGAATATGTTCTCACTCACAAGAGATATTCTAGAGAAAAAGGGAAAGCTGAGAGTAAGTACGTTGCCTCTACTCAGAGTACAGGTAACAGGAAAGAGAATAAAGATGATGTTTCTCAGGAAGTAAATACCAGCTTCACCTCTAGATTTCAGAAAAGTAAATGTACTTATTGTAGTAAGCTTGGTCATACTACGGAGAAATGTTTCAGGAGACAGCGTGATGTGAACAAAAAGGAGTCTTTAAATATTCAGTCAATTGGTCTAGTGTCCACTCTTGAGAGTTCCCAGAATTCTTTAACTGAGTTAACTGAACCTGCTTTGAGGGGTAACTTAAATTCTCATGATGGAGCTCCTCTTTTGAGCAGTAACGTGGGTGACACTCTCAAGAGTTCATGTGCTAATTTCCTGTCTGATGGTTTTGTCAGTCCTCTGGACAGTAATGACAGGAAATCAGTTAAAATATATCGTGATACAGGTGCTTGCCAATCCCTTATGCTGACCAGTGTTCTAGGCTCTAATGTTAATTCCTCTGATGAAACTGTAATCTTACAAGGTGTAGGGAATAATTACTTCTCTGTCCCTCTGTGCAGAGTGAATTTAGAGTCTGGTTTTGTTAATGGTTCCGTTATGGTTGGGTTGGTTGAGACACTCCCAATGTCAGGTGTAACTTTCTTACTTGGAAATGATATTGGTGGAAGTCAAGTGTGTCCAGCTCCTCAGTTGTCTAGTGAGCCAGTGGCTGCGTCCCAGGATTGTGATGTCCCTGATGTGTTCCCTGCATGTGCTGTCACTAGGGCTAAGTCTAAAGTTACTGGTGATTTAGAGGATAATGATGATGATGATGTTATCCTAGCTGACACTTTTCTTGCTAATTTGGACCACTCACCAGATGAGGCAGTACCCCGTAGTGTTGATAATTTGTCTCGTCAAGAGTTGGTTGAGTTGCAGGTTGCTGACCCTGAGTTGAAAGGTCTAGCTAACTCTGCTTGCAGTGAGGAAGAGTCAGCCGGTGCTTCTACTTGTTATTACGTAAAGTCAGGAGTACTTATGAGGAAGTGGAGACCCCCAACAGCATCAGCCGACTGTGAATGGGAGGTTGTACATCAAGTTGTCATCCCTCGTGTTTGTAGGCAGGATATCATTAGAGTGGCTCATGATTCCAGTTTGGCAGGACACCTTGGAGTGAGGAAGACTGTGGCACGCATTTTGAAACACTTCTACTGGCCAGGTATCTTCAGGGATGTTTCCTGGTATTGTAAGTCTTGTCACACCTGTCAAGTTGTGGGGAAGTGTAATCAGACCGAAAAGGTTGCACCTCTAGTTCCCATTCCTCCTTTTGAGGCGCCTTTCACCCGTGTGTTGGTGGATATTGTGGGCCCTCTTCCTAAGACTTCTTCAGGATTTTCTTATGTGTTGATCCTGATTGATATGGCTACTCGTTATCCTGAAGCCATTCCACTTAGAAATATCTCAGCAAAGAACGTGGTTAAGGAAATGCTAGGGTTATTCACAAAGGGTTATTCAAGGAGGTACAGTCAGACCGGGGAAATAATTTCATGTCAAACGTTTTCAAGCAGTCTCTGAAAGAGTTGGGCATCACCCAGATCACGTCTTCAGCTTACCATCCCCAGACCCAAGGAGCGTTGGAGAGATATCATCAAACACTCAAATCGATGCTCAAGAAATACTGTTTGGAACATCAGAAAGACTGGGATAAAGGTCTTCCATTCGTTGTATTTGCCGCAAGAGAATCTCCAAATGAATCACTGGGCTTCTCACCTTTTGAACTACTGTTTGGCCATGAAGTAAGAGGACCCCTTAAGTTACTCAAGGAATGCTGGCTGTCGGAGGAAGATGACGTCAACCTGCTGGAGTATGTGATGAAGTTCAAAGAACGGCTGTCCACTGCTTTACAGCTGGCGAGAGAGAATTTAGGAGCTGCTCAGGAGAAGATGAAGACTTGGTATGAAAAGAAGTCCAGGTTACGCCACTTTCAGCCAGGAGATCAGGTTTTGGTTCTGCTACCGGTTCATGGGCAACCTCTTCAAGCCAAGTTTAGTGGTCCTTATTTCGTGAAGAAACTCAGTGATGTCAACTATGTCATCGCCACACCAGATCATAGAAAGAACAAGCAACTATGTCACATCAACATGCTAAAGTTATATCACAGGCGGGACGAAAATAATCCAGTCTGCACTGTAGCTGTTCCACCCGAGTCTGCAAGTGAAGCTCTCCCATGCAGCCTGAGCCTGAGTGATAGTTTGGGGAAGAATCCTGATATTATGAATGATCTCCAGACTAAGCTTTCTCATCTACCTCCCGTGGAAAGGCAGGAGTTTTCGACATTACTGCAGGAGTATCCGCAAGTGTTCCGTGCCACTCCAGGATGAACCACTGTGTTGATGCATGATGTCGATTTTGGAGACGCAAAGCCAATTAAACTGCCTCCTTACCGTGTGAACCCAGTGAAGTTCCTCTCATCCAGAAGGAGCTTGGCTACCTGTTGGACCACAAGATGATTGAGCCCTGTCAGAGCAAGTGGAGTTCTCCTGTCACTCTGGTCCCTAAGCCGGGTGGGTCACAGCGGCTTTGCATCGACTACAGACGTGTTAATCAGATAACCAAAACAGACACTTACCCTCTCCCTCGCGTGGAAGATTGCATAGACAAGATCGGAAAGGCTAGGTACATAAGTAAGTTTGATTTGTTAAAGGGATACTGGCAAGTACCTATGACTGAACGTGCTAGGGAGATCTCATGTTTTGTAACACTAGGAAAGACTTTTGCATGTTCGGTAATGCCATATGGTATGAAGAATGCACCAACCACATTTCAGAAGCTCATGAATGTTGTAACAGAGGGTTTGGCAGGGTGTGTTGTTTATATTGATGACGTATTAATCTTCAGTGACAACTGGAAAGATCACCTATGCCATGTCAGTAAATTTCTTGAGCGTTTAGTTCAGGCTAATCTTGTAGCTAATTTATCAAAGTGTGAGTTTGGTCAAGCTAAAGTTCAGTACCTTGAGTACGTAATTGGTGATGGACATGTTGCACCACGAGCAGCTAAGGTTCAGGTTATAAGTGATCTTCCCAGACCTAAAAGTAGGAAAGAGCTACAAAGATTTTTGGGAATGGTAGGTTATTACAGGAGATTTGTTCTTAACTTTTCTATTCTTGTATCACCACTTACAGACCTACTGAAAAAGGGAGTTAAATTTGTCTGGACCGATAACTGTGAATCCTCTTTCAACAAACTTAAAGCTATCCTATTAAGTCAGCCAGTGCTCGCTACTCCAAATTTTGCTAAGCCTTTTAAGATGGCTGTTGATGCAAGTGATACAGGAGCTGGGGCTGTTTTGCTGCAAGAGGATGATCAGGGTATTGAACATCCTGTATCTTACTACAGTAAGAAGTTCACTCCACCTCAAAAGAACTACTCAACTATTGAGAAAGAGCTTTTGGCCTTGATTTTGGGTTTACAGCATTTTTCATTTTATTTATGTTCTGGTTTTGACCCCATAGTCATTTATACCGATCATAACCCACTGAAATTCCTTAGTAAGTTTAAAGATAAAAATCAGAGATTGACAAGATGGAGTCTACTTCTTCAGGAGTATTCATTAGACATACAACATGTCAAGGGGAAAGAAAATGTTATTGCAGATTGCTTATCTAGACTTTAGACAGATTGTTTTAGAGTAATAAGAAATTTCCTTTGTAAATTTCTTTTTCTTTGTGGGGAGGTGTTACATAGCCTATGATTTCATCATCCTTTGTGTAATTTTAACGCACAGTATGCTGCATGTTTGATCACGAGCCTGTTCTGCCTCAGTCCCCCCCTTCTACCGTTATAGTAGAGTAAGTCGTCCTTTCTGTTGTTCAGAGCAGGATTGTCAGCTCTTTGTCCCCTAGGCTTCATTTGCACGTCCTTCTTACAAGTTGTATCAAGCTCTGCTGGCCCCTATATAATGAGCTCAGTCTCTGCATCATTGCCACTTAGATCTGCTCCTCATTTTGTTCACATCTCTGTCCTCCCCTGTACAGTTATTATTGTGAGTACTCAGGAAGTCTCCAACCATCTAGCAGCTGTGTGATTTGAGTATAAGTGTTATTGCATTTTGTTCTTGTACTGTGTAGCATAGGTTGTTAATTTGTGGGCCTAGTGAGGTTTTTGTAATTCATGTAGGGTTCTTGTTGTTAGCCATTCTTCATAATAGTTTGTATCTGTAATAATTTATCTTGCATTAACTGAGCATTACCCAGTGTATTTTCATTTTATCAGGGCTGACTTAGATAAATTTACTCTTGCTAATTTCGTGTTAATAGAGGCTATTGCAGTTAACCATATATTTAACCTGTTTTTTGCCATTACATTATCCTTATGAGTCCTGAATGTTTTGTTGTTATTTTGAGCATTAAACTTTAACTTGTAATTTTACCTAACTCTTTTGTTTTGAACCTGGAACTTTACGGGACAGTAGTGATTTTTAGTATTCTCACTTAAAGTGTACATTATCTTTCTCTGTTCCGTAACACCTGCCATACACTTTTCCTATTACACTAAGAAGACAAATGCACCAGTGATAACCACACAATTCTGTTTCTCCGTGTCTATTGTACAGGAGAATAATGCTACCTGACTTCCAATCCTCCAGGACTCTACCTTCCTCCCAGGCCAATCTATACATCTTCCATATACATTCTACTACTATCTCTCCTACATGCTTCAGCATTTCATCACACACCCCATCAATTCCTGGGGCTTTCCCCATCTTAACTTTCCTCATTGTTTTCACTGCTTCCATGCTATTGATTCCTTCCTCTCTCCTCACCTCCCTCCTCCTCCCAGCCACTTCCCAGCCACTTATACTTGCATTACTTTCATTGTCTATGTTCAATAGTTCCTGAAATTGTTCTCTCCTGCTCATTATTTCTCTCTTCTCCACTAGCAATATACAATTTTTATCATTCACTCTCTGGCTTACCTCTTTATCACCCTGTCAAACTTTCTTTACCTCTTTCCCCAACATTTTCTGACATTCCCTCCACACTCAAATTCCATATCATATATATATATATATATATATATATATATATATATATATATATATATATATATATATATGTGTGTGTGTGTGTGTGTGTGTGTGTGTGTGTGTGTGTGTGTGTGTGTGTGTGTGTGTGTGGGTGTGTCTACAGAGGGTGTCTTCGGAGGGAAGGGAATAACTTGGTGAAATGTTAAATGTGGAAATTCTAAGCAAATCATGTAATGCTAACATGTCCAAATCTTATCCAACAAGAGGATACGATTACTGATGACATGGGCGAATTACAAGGGAGACCATTTTAATGAATTTTTGTGTAAACTTCCCTCAGATTAAAACAAACTGACTAAAGGACAGCAGACCGTGTACTTATAGATGATACTGTGATGGGCTGCCGAATAATTATGATTAATGATGCTTCCCATATGGAGTAGAGTGTGTGTGTGCGTTCGCACACACCCAAACCCACACCCACCCATCCACACAAACACACACACACACACACACACACACACACACACACTATTCATACATACATACATATATATATATATATATATATATATATATATATATATATATATATATATATATATTGCCAGACACCAAAATTCCGTACGGGGTGGCCATTTGACTCTGAGTTATTTGTTTTACAGGGAAGGGCACTAACCCTCCACTCAACCCACATGACATATATATATATATATATATATATATATATATATATATATATATATATATATATATATATATATATATATATATATGTATATATATATATACTGTATATATATATATATATACAACGCTGGGTGGTAACCACATAACCAAATCATACGCGCTTCCCTACATGTCATGTGGGTTGGTGGAGGGTTAGTGCCCCTCCCTGTAAAACAAATAACTCAGAGTCAAATGGTCACCCCGTACGGAATTTTGGTGTCTGGCAATATATATATATATATATATATATATATATATATATATATATATATATATATATATATATATATATATATATATATATGTGTGTGTGTGTGTATGTGTGTGTGTGTGTGTGTGTGTGGTCTTTCGACACATTTGCTCTCAGCAGTTCATCGCTGTGTGGTTAGGCAGGACATATTCATATTGTCATATCAAGATGTTATTCTTTAGTTTTTATTGTCAGATGCTTCCATTTCGTGAGACTATACTAGGATAACTTTTATATTTTCTTTAAGAAGGGCATATTTTGTAATCTCTCAGCTTACAGCCAAAACCTACAGTATATACGTAAAAGTATACTTTGTAAAATATGAAAGATGATATAATTAACTTCAACTTCGTTTTCCTGGCCATTATACCAGCATATGTGATTGAGCATAATGGGCTAGCATAGTCTGAGCTCACTTTCACCTTTATTCTGAAATGTTTGTAATGATGGACTCAGATGGTATGTGCCTGCTTTGGCATGAAATTAGTAAATGAGGAGGTTCAATCACACTTCACTCTATTCGCTTTGTCAACTGTAGCCTATTGGAATGCTGCTTGGTGTTTTAGGTTAGCGATGCTGGTCGTTTTGTCTCTCGACGATGAAGGTTTCGATATGAAAAGACGATCGTCCTCCCTGCACTCAAGCGCGCGCACACACACACACACACACACACACACACACACACACACACACACTTGGCCTAAATTCCCTTCTAAGAATGGTTGTCACATTCTGAGAATAGCTGTCACTTTTAACAGCACACGGTTTGACAGTTACGTGCACCGCCACCCTAATATCCCTATACTGAGAGGAAGGAATGATTCCCCTCGCTAGACTTCATTAGATCGTATAGCCCTGCTTGGGTGACGGGAGAGCGCTACCCCTCCTGGCACGGCAACCACCCGGGCAGGGCGCAAACTCTCGACCTCACAGTCTCAAGTCCAACACCCTACCACTGAGCTACCGCGCTCCCCTCCCTGTACTGACAACCACAACATCATCATCATTATCATCATCAATGGCAGCAGCTGTAATAACAAGAACATTAATACGGTAGCAAGAGTGTTTAGAATTACTAGTACAACAGCCCATCTCCAGCCACACTGCCTAGGGGTCTACCCCCCTTCACCTATTTTCGCCCAGGGACCCGTTCCAGCACTGACCAACTTTCCCCAAGGTACTTACGTTTCACATGGACTGGCCTTAGCACTTGAGCTTCAGTTCGCCTTGAACACTGTTTCTTTCATGGACATATTTTTCACAAGGGATCTATTTATTTGACAATGAACTTATTTCTCTTACAGATCCCTTTCGTCACGTGGACATATTTCCCCATGGACCAACTTTCCTTCATGGACCATTTTTTTGCCTTGAGTCTGTTATCACCATGGACTAATTTTTAACCATGAACCTATTTTTTTTTTTTTACTTTGGACCTACTGCTAAGCAAAGAACTGCTTTCAGAAATAGTCCTATTTTGTTCATGGATCTGTTTTCCATATGAACCTTCTTTCCACATGGATGAATTTTCCCTTTTTAATCTATTTTCTTTTCTTGAAACATCAATACCCCACAAGGATCTTTTTTTTTTTTTACCCACGGACCTCATTCCCTCGTGGAACTCTTTTCACCATGGACCTATTTTCTCTCAGAAGCTTATTTTTGCCAAGGGTATTTTTTAAAATAAGCATGTTGTCCCCCATAGACCTGATTTCCACCATTTACCTTTTTCTCAGATGGGCCTATTTCACACTGGACCTGTTTTCTGTATGGACCAATTTTTCCAGGGAACCTATTTTCTCTTAAAGACATGTTTTCTCCCTGAGGGGAAGCACCAAATACCAACATGGACCTATTTTTCCCATTAATTTATTTCCCTAGTGAATCTATTTTCATCTATTGGACCTGTTTCCAGTTGGGCCCATTACTCCTTAGGACTTACTCTCCACATGAACCTATATCCCAGCACAGATATATTCCATCCCAGGGACCTATTTCCCAACACAGATATATTCCATCCCATGGACCTATTCCCCATTGGCTCTATTTTCCTCCATCACCCCCCACCCTCCACCAACTCACATGGGCTACTTACCCACCCGCCAAATGTTTGTTTCAGTAGCAGGACAATAACTTCACACACACACACACACACACACACACACACACACACACACACACACACACACACATACACACACACACACACACACACACACACGCACACACACACACAGACACACACACACACACATACACACAAAGAGAGAGAGAGAGAGAGAGAGAGAGAGAGAGAGAGAGAGAAGCAGGCAAAGCAGATTTAAAAGTATCGATACAGCCGTAATAACAACGACGATGACGACGACGAAAAGAGCAAAACAACAATGACAGTAGTAACAGAGCCAGCAACAACAGCAGCAGGAATATCAATAGCATGACAAGTACAATATATAATTATTTTTATCTGTAGCAACGGAATATATATATATATATATATATATCAACGACGACCACGATGGCAGTAAGAACAACAACGTCGGAGCATGGTTTAAAGATCTACTTTTCTGAAAACAGTAAGTCAACTTCTTAGCTGGCTCTCACTCCCTCCAGTTTTCGTCTAAATGAAATCTAAACAGTTCTGGTGATTTTGTTCATAGGTTGATGCACGCCTTGAACTTTAACTTTCGTTTGTGACCTTGACCTTTGACGAATCTGAAAATCGAACTCCTGAGTTCTTGCATACCCCTCAGGCCTTGCATCTGTAGTAGTTTAGTCAAAATGGATTTAAAAAAAAATAATAAAGTCGAAATTGCTAGATAATACTGACTAGGCCATACGACCAAGACCTTTGGCCCATTGTTTTACGAAACTCGGATAACCCCTTGGGTGTCCCTAAACCACTTCATGAAATCTGGTTGTAAATGTAAAAAGTACCTTACACAAGTGATGCCAGGCACAACAGACCTCGCCCGACAGCAGTTATTTCATTTTCAACCGTTTTCAAACGATAGCCCTCTGAATAATCCGTGATCTTGCATTTGACCTTTCAAGGTCACTCAAAGTCAAAGGACATGGTGCCAAATGAAAGCCCATAACTTGCTATATCTTGATAATAGTAAATATCGCTATTTTCAACCATTTTTGAGTATAATCCCCTGAATATCAGTGACCTTCAGTTTGCCTTTCAAGGTCACTTAAGGTCAAAGGTCATGGTACCAATTAAAAACTCATATGGGACATCCTGTATGTTGATAATCTACTATATAAAAGGCACTTTCTGTTTGTTCACGAACTACTCCCTCAATTTCCATTTCACCTGGCCTTAACCTACATATTTGGAAGCCTTATGACCCAAGGAAGGTTTGAGGGGGGTCAAAATTCAGATTTTGGTCATTTCAGGTCACCGGTTGAATGTTCGCCTTTATTTTGGCTCGGGCAACGCCGGGTACCCTGCAGCCCAATTTTTGGCCTGGAGGCTCGCATGTCCTCCAGTTCGGACATAGGCTATGTGAGGTTGACTCCGAGGCCATTTGAGGTCACCAGTCGGAGGTCATTTTAGGTCACCGGTGATAGTAAATAAATACGCACAAATACCGTGAGTTAGTCTGTGAAAGCTGTAATAGAAAGCTCCTGGACCTCTTATAATCCCACTTCAAAAGGTTGAGCGGTACATGGTCTTCCTGGAGTAGAAAGAAAGATTGACCTAAAACAAATAGGATTGGATGTTCGCCATTTTGGTCGCGTGACCCAAGGAATATATTAGGACCAAAAAGACCACTGGTTTGAAGGAGCGGGGCAGAGTAGTAAGAGTCAGATAAATAAGGAGGGGGAACAAGAGAAGGATGAAGAGAGAGAGAGAGAGAGAGATGGGGGGAAGGGACAGGTGGAAGATAAATAAGGAGGGGAAGGGGGAACGCCGGGTACCCCTGCTGGTAATAAATACCTCTCTCTTCAGCCAGTATCGAGCTGCAGCCCCCTGAAAACCGTGACCTTGTGTTCGACCTTTCAAGGTCACTTACGGCCAAAGGTCATGGTTCCAATTAAAAATCCATCTTGGACTTCCTGTGTTGATATAAGTAAATATCACTATGCAACCAGTTTCGAGTTATAGCCCCATGAATATTCGTTACCTTGAATTTGACACATCAAGGTCACTCAAGGTCAAAGGGCTTGGTGCCACATGAAAGCCTAGATGAGAGATCCTGTTTGTTGATTCAATCATTCATTCATTCATTGCCAGACGCCATGTATCCCAAACGGGGTGGCCAACGGCTTAGCGTTAATTGTTTTACAGGGAGGGGCACTAATCCTCCACCAACCCCACTTGACACGTAGGGATGCCAACAGCATCTGGTGTTCCCAGGCGGTCACCCATCCAAGTACTAACCAGACCCAGCGTTGCTTAATAATAGTAAATATCTCTATTTAGCCGTTCTGAAGTTATAGTCCTCTGAAAATCCGTGACCTTGATTTTGACCTTTCAGGTTCGTTCGATTATCTCCAAAATTTATTCACTTTCTTTTGGGACCAGTGCCCACATACCCTGAAAGTTACATGTAAGTTCATTCAGTCGTTTCTTCGAAACATTGCTAACAATCAAAGATACAAACAAACTAACAAACACACAAACGACCATAAACTTACCTCGCCGTACTCGGTCCAGTCGAGGTAATTATTCTCTCTCTCTCTCTCTCTCTCTCTCTCTCTCTCTCTCTCTCACTGATTCACACACACACACACACACACACACACACACACACACACACACACACACACACACACACACACACACACACACAAATAAACACAAATACACATACAAACAATCTATCTATCTATCTGTCTATCTATCTGTCGATCAATATCTACATATGTATGTATGTATATATATATATATATATATATATATATATATATATATATATATATATATATATATATATATATATATATATATATATATCAATCAATGAATCATTTCCTGTGGCACCCCACGGGATGCGTAGGGCCTCGATGAACTCTCTCCACCAATATTTGTCTCTTACCATCTCCTTCATGTCCCTCCAACACTCCTCTCCTGCTTCTTTTTCCATCGTCCTCAACCAGGTTTCCCCCGGCCTACCTCTACCTCTTCTTCCTCTACCAGTCCACTCTGGCACATCCTGTATTAAACTGCCTTTTTTTCTGTATATGTGCCCCAGCCAATTCCAGCGAGACAGTCTCACATATTTATTAACTGGTTCCACTCCCGTAATATCCCTACTCTTTCATTTGTAACTCTGTCTTGCCACTTTACCCCAAGATTCCTTCTCAGTATTTTATTCTCAAATCCTAATACTTTCTGATCTGTTGCAATTGTACTGTACCATGACTCATGCCCATAAACTAAAATTGGTCTAACCATGGACTTGTAAATTTTCAGTTTAGTATGTATCGAAAGCATATTATTATTCCAAACAGATTTCAACATACTCTCAACATACCAACAGCTCGCCAAGCTTGTCTAATCCTCTCCTCAATTTCATTGTTTAATGATCCATTAGATGATACAATCGTTCCCAGAAATTTAAAATTTTCTACATTCTTCACCACATTATTCCCAATTACACAATCGATTTGGTTCTCCACGTTCATATTAATAATTTCAGTCTTTCCACAATATATTACTAATCCCACTTTTTCTCTTTCCTCCACAAGACAATCAAGCACCCTCTGCATCTCGTAAATACTTCCTCAAATTAGTACAATATCATGAGTATAGTCCAAATCCATCAGCTTCTTATTCTTTCCAGTTAATTCCTGCACCTGTTCTCCTTACTACCTTTCTCATATCATAATCCATAACCAAAACAAACAGCAATGTCGACAGAACTCCTCCTTGAAGCACTCTTGACCTAACCTCAAATGGATCACTCAAAGAACCACCCACCATTACCTTACAAAAAGTACCCTCATGCAGGCTTCTAATAATATTTACAAACTTTTCTGGTATACCATAGAATCTCATAATTTTCAACATAGCTCCACGTGAAACACTATCAAACGACTTTTCAAAATCCACAAAACACACACACACATACACAGATATATATATATATATATATATATATATATATATATATATATATATATATATATATATATATATATATATATATATATTGCCAGACGCCTTAATCCCGTACGGGGTGGCCACAAACAGATCGCCTCCACGTCGCCCTGTCCACTTCCATTTCAATGACCTGCTCCAAACTCACACCCCCCTCGCTTAAATACCTCTCCACGCCATCCCTCCATCTCATCCTCGGCCTCCCCTTCCCTCTCCCCCCCACCACCTCACTCACATACACTCTCCTCGTCAGTCTCTCACCCTCCATTCTCTCCATATGGCCAAACCACCTCAGTGTGTTCCTCCTAACGCTTCCTATCACATCCACATCCACACCACAAAACTTCTTTATATCCTCATTTGTCAGCCTGTCTCTCCATGTGACTCCACAGGCTCCTCTTAAATAACTCATTTCCACTGCTCTCGCTCTTGACTTGTGTCCTTCCAACAACGTCCAAGCTTCACTTCCATACGTTAGAGTTGGTATCACAATACTTTTTCACTTCCATGCTCACTTTCCTGTTTCTTATCACTGCTTTCAAGGAACCAGCAACCTTTCTTCCCTGCTGTACCCTTTCAAGCACGTCACCGTCCAAACCTCCATCCTTACTCATCACACTACCCAAGTACTTAAACTTACATTTTCCAATTCCTCACCATCCAACCTCGCTGTACATTCCCTGACTTCACCTCTCTCAAAGACCATCACTTTACTCTTCCCTACATTCACCTTTAGATTCCGTTTCTTACACACCCTCCCAAACTTATCCACCAAGCCTTGCAGCTCCCCTTCGTCTTCACTTAACAATACACACACACACACACACACACACACACACACACACACACAAATATAGATAGATAGATAGATAGATAGATAGATATCGCATACAAACACAAAAAACACAAACAAATACACACAAACAAACGCACACAAACTAACCCCCATAAACACGAACCCCCCCTACCCCTCACACACACGTCGAAAAAACGGTACACCCGCTCTTCCATCGCGACTAAGGATGTAAAAGCACTAGCAGCTCCAGCAGTAAATGAAGTGCATGACAACAGTAACAGCAGTAACTGAAGCGCATAACAGGAAAAACAATCGCGATAATTCACGTGCAGAACAACAACAATCGCGATAAATCACGTGCACAACGACAATAACAATCGCGATAAATCAAGTGCACAACAATAACAGCAAGCATTTGCACCACCATCACCACGAAAATGGTGAAACACTAACAACATTAAAAACTAGCAAAGGAACATTAACACCACTACTATCAATAACAACCACCTTCTCTATCCTCTCTACTGCCTCACACACACACACACACACACACACACACACACACACACACACACACACACACACACACACACACTTGGCCTAAATTCCCTTCTAAGAATGGTTGTCACATTCTGAGAATAGCTGTCACTTTTAACAGCACACGGTTTGACAGTTACGTGCACCGCCACCCTAATATCCCTATACTGAGAGGAAGGAATGATTCCCCTCGCTAGACTTCATTAGATCGTATAGCCCTGCTTGGGTGACGGGAGAGCGCTACCCCTCCTGGCACGGCAACCACCCGGGCAGGGCGCAAACTCTCGACCTCACAGTCTCCAAGTCCAACACCCTACCACTGAGCTACCGCGCTCCCTCCCTGTACTGACAACCACAACATCATCATCATTATCATCATCAATGGCAGCAGCTGTAATAACAAGAACATTAATACGGTAGCAAGAGTGTTTAGAATTACTAGTACAACAGCCCATCTCCAGCCACACTGCCTAGGGGTCTACCCCCCTTCACCTATTTTCGCCCAGGGACCCGTTCCAGCACTGACCAACTTTCCCCAAGGTACTTACGTTTCACATGGACTGGCCTTAGCACTTGAGCTTCAGTTCGCCTTGAACACTGTTTCTTTCATGGACATATTTTTCACAAGGGATCTATTTATTTGACAATGAACTTATTTCTCTTACAGATCCCTTTCGTCACGTGGACATATTTCCCCATGGACCAACTTTCCTTCATGGACCATTTTTTTGCCTTGAGTCTGTTATCACCATGGACTAATTTTTAACCATGAACCTATTTTTTTTTTTTTTACTTTGGACCTACTGCTAAGCAAAGAACTGCTTTCAGAAATAGTCCTATTTTGTTCATGGATCTGTTTTCCATATGAACCTTCTTTCCACATGGATGAATTTTCCCTTTTTAATCTATTTTCTTTTCTTGAGGAAACATCAATACCCCACAAGCACCTTTTTTTTTTTTTAACCCACGGACCTCATTTCCTCGTGGACCTCTTTTCACCATGGACCTATTTTCTCTCAGAAGCTTATTTTTGCCAAGGGTATTTTTTAAAATAAGCCTGTTGTCCCCCATAGACCTGATTTCCACCATTTACCTTTTTCTCAGATGGGCCTATTTCACACTGGACCTGTTTTCTGTATGGACCAATTTTTCCAGGGAACCTATTTTCTCTTAAAGACATGTTTTCTCCCTGAGGGGAAGCACCAAATACCCACATGGACCTATTTTTCCCATTAATTTATTTCCCTAGTGAATCTATTTTCATCTATTGGACCTGTTTCCAGTTGGGCCCATTACTCCTTAGGACTTACTCTCCACATGAACCTATATCCCAGCACAGATATATTCCATCCCAGGGACCTATTTCCCAACACAGATATATTCCATCCCATGGACCTATTCCCCATTGGCTCTATTTTCCTCCATCACCCCCCACCCTCCACCAACTCACATGGGCTACTTACCCACCCGCCAAATGTTTGTTTCAGTAGCAGGACAATAACTTCACACACACACACACACACACACACACACACACACACACACACACACACACACAAAGAGAGAGAGAGAGAGAGAGAGAGAGAGAGAGAGAGAGAGAGAGAGAGAAGCAGGCAAAGCAGATTTAAAAGTATCGATACAGCCGTAATAACAACGACGATGACGACGATGACGACGACGAAAAGAGCAAAACAACAATGACAGTAGTAACAGAGCCAGCAACAACAGCAGCAGGAATATCAATAGCATGACAAGTACAATATATAATTTTTTTTATCTGTAGCAACGGAATATATATATATATATATATATATATATATATATATATATATATATATATATATATATATATATATATATATATATCAACGACGACCACGATGGCAGTAAGAACAACAACGTCGGAGCATGGTTTAAAGATCTACTTTTCTGAAAACAGTAAGTCAACTTCTTGGCTGGCTCTCACTCCTTCCAGTTTTCGTCTAAATGAGATCTAAACAGTTCTGGTGATTTTGTTCATAGGTTGATGCACGCCTTGAACTTTAACTTTCGTTTGTGACCTTGACCTTTGACGAATCTGAAAATTGAACTCCTGAGTTCTTGCATACCCCTCAGGCCTTTCATCTGTAGTAGTTTAGTCAAAATGGATTAAAAAAAAAAAAAAAGTCGAAATTGCTAGATAATACTGACTAGGCCATACGACCAAGACCTTTGGCCCATTGTTTTACGAAACTCGGATAACCCCTTGGGTGTCCCTAAACCACTTCATGAAATCTGGTTGTAAATGTAAAAAGTACCTTACACAAGTGATGCCAGGCACAACAGACCTCGCCCGACAGCAGTTATTTCATTTTCAACCGTTTTCAAACGATAACCCTCTGAATAATCCGTGATCTTGCATTTGACCTTTCAAGGTCACTCAAAGTCAAAGGACATGGTGCCAAATGAAAGCCCATAACTTGCTATATCTTGATAATAGTAAATATCGCTATTTTCAACCATTTTTGAGTATAATCCCCTGAATATCAGTGACCTTCAGTTTGCCTTTCAAGGTCACTTAAGGTCAAAGGTCATAATACCAATTAAAAACTCATATGGGACATCCTGTATGTTGATAATCTACTATATAAAAGGCACTTTCTGTTTGTTCACGAACTACTCCCTCAATTTCCATTTCACCTGGCCTTAACCTACATATTTGGAAGCCTTATGACCCAAGGAAGGTTTGAGGGGGTCAAAATTCAGATTTTGGTCATTTCAGGTCACCGGTTGAATGTTCGCCTTTATTTTGGCTCGGGCAACGCCGGGTACCCTGCAGCCCAATTTTTGGCCTGAGGCTCGCATGTCCTCCAGTTCGGACATAGGCTATGTGAGGTTGACTCCGAGGCCATTTGAGGTCACCAGTCGGAGGTCATTTTAGGTCACCGGTGATAGTAAACAAATACGCACAAATACCGTGCGTTAGTCTGTGAAAGCTGTAATAGAAAGCTCCTGGACCTCTTATAATCCCACTTCAAAAGGTTGAGCGGTACATGGTCTTCCTGGAGTAGAAAGAAAGATTGACCTAAAACAAATAGGATTGGATGTTCGCCATTTTGGTCGCGTGACCCAAGGAATATATTAGGACCAAAAAGACCACTGGTTTGAAGGAGCGGGGCAGAGTAGTAAGAGTCAGATAAATAAGGAGGGGGAACAAGAGAAGGATGAAGAGAGAGAGAGAGAGAGAGAGAGAGATGGGGGGAAGGGACAGGTGGAAGATAAATAAGGAGGGGAAGGGGGAACGCCGGGTACCCCTGCTGGTAATAAATACCTCTCTCTTCAGCCAGAATCGAGCTGCAGCCCCCTGAAAACCGTGACCTTGTGTTCGACCTTTCAAGGTCACTTACGGCCAAAGGTCATGGTTCCAATTAAAAATCCATCTTGGACTTCCTGTGTTGATATAAGTAAATATCACTATGCAACCAGTTTCGAGTTATAGCCCCATGAATATTCGTTACCTTGAATTTGACACATCAAGGTCACTCAAGGTCAAAGGGCTTGGTGCCACATGAAAGCCTAGATGAGAGATCCTGTTTGTTGATTCAATCATTCATTCATTCATTGCCAGACGCCATGTATCCCAAACGGGGTGGCCAACGGCGTAGCGTTAATTGTTTTACAGGGAGGGGCACTAATCCTCCACCAACCCCACTTGACACGTAGGGATGCCAACAGCATCTGGTGTTCCCAGGCGGTCACCCATCCAAGTACTAACCAGACCCAGCGTTGCTTAATAATAGTAAATATCTCTATTTAGCCGTTCTGAAGTTATAGTCCTCTGAAAATCCGTGACCTTGATTTTGACCTTTCAGGTTCGTTCGATTATCTCCAAAATTTATTCACTTTCTTTTGGGACCAGTGCCCACATACCCTGAAAGTTACATGTAAGTTCATTCAGTCGTTTCTTCGAAACATTGCTAACAATCAAAGATACAAACAAACTAACAAACACACAAACGACCATAAACTTACCTCGCCGTACTCGGTCCAGTCGAGGTAATTATTCTCTCTCTCTCTCTCTCTCTCTCTCTCTCTCTCTCTCTCACTGATTCACACACACACACACACACACACACACACACACACACACACACACACACACACACACACACACAAATAAACACAAATACACATACAAACAATCTATCTATCTATCTGTCTATCTATCTGTCGATCAATATCTACATATGTATGTATTTATAATATATATATATATATATATATTTATATATATATATATATATATATATATATATCAATCAATCAATCATTTCCTGTGGCACCCCACGGGATGCATAGGGCCTCGATGAACTCCCTCCACCAATATTTGTCTCTTACCATCTCCTTCATGTCCCACCGACACTCCTCTCCTGCTTCTTTTTCCATCGTCCTCAACCAGGTTTCCCTCGGCCTACCTCTACCTCTTCTTCCTCTAGCAGTCCACTCTGGCACATCCTGTATTAAACTGCTTTTCTGTATATGTGCCCCAGCCAATTCCAGCGAGACAGTCTCACATATTTATTAACTGGTTCCACTCCCGTAATATCCCTACTCTTTCATTTGTAACTCTGTCTTGCCACTTTACCCCAAGATTCCTTCTCAGTATTTTATTCTCAAATCCTAATACTTTCTGATCTGTTGCAATTGTACTGTACCATGACTCATGCCCATAAATTAAAATTGGTCTAACCATGGACTTGTAAATTTTCAGTTTAGTATGTATCGAAAGCATATTATTATTCCAAACAGATTTCAACATACTCTCAACATACCAACAGCTCGCCAAGCTTGTCTAATCCTCTCCTCAATTTCATTGTTTAATGATCCATTAGATGATACAATCGTTCCCAGAAATTTAAAATTTTCTACATTCTTCACCACATTATTCCCAATTACACAATCGATTTGGTTCTCCACGTTCATATTAATAATTTCAGTCTTTCCACAATATATTACTAATCCCACTTTTTCTCTTTCCTCCACAAGACAATCAAGCACCCTCTGCATCTCGTAAATACTTCCTCAAATTAGTACAATATCATGAGTATAGTCCAAATCCATCAGCTTCTTATTCTTTCCAGTTAATTCCTGCACCTGTTCTCCTTACAACCTTTCTCATATCATAATCCATAACCAAAACAAACAGCAATGTCGACAGAACTCCTCCTTGAAGCACTCTTGACCTAACCTCAAATGGATCACTCAAAGAACCACCCACCATTACCTTACAAAAAGTACCCTCATGCAGGCTTCTAATAATATTTACAAACTTTTCTGGTATACCATAGAATCTCATAATTTTCAACATAGCTCCACGTGAAACACTATCAAACGACTTTTCAAAATCCACAAAACACACACACACATACACAGATATATATATATATATATATATATATATATATATATATATGTATATATATATATATATATATATATATATATATATATATATATATATATAGTGCCAAACGCCTTAATCCCGTACGGGGTGGCCACAAACAGATCGCCTGCACGTCGCCCTGTCCACTTCCATTTCAATGACCTGCTCCAAACTCACACCCCCCTCTCTTAAATACCTCTCCACGCCATCCCTCCATCTCATCCTCGGCCTCCCCTTCCCTCTCCCCCCCTCCACCTCACTCACATACACTCTCCTCGTCAGTCTCTCACCCTCCATTCTCTCCATATGGCCAAACCACCTCAGTGTGTTCCTCCTAACGCTTCCTATCACATCCACATCCACACCACAAAACTTCTTTATATCCTCATTTGTCAGCCTGTCTCTCCATGTGACTCCACAGGCTCCTCTTAAATAACTCATTTCCACTGCTCTCACTCTTGACTTGTGTCCTTCCAACAACGTCCAAGCTTCACTTCCATACGTTAGAGTTGGTATCACAATACTTTTTCACTTCCATGCTCACTTTCCTGTTTCTTATCACTGCTTTCAAGGAACCAGCAACCTTTCTTCCCTGCTGTACCCTTTCAAGCACGTCACCGTCCAAACCTCCATCCTTACTCATCACACTACCCAAGTACTTAAACTTACATTTTCCAATTCCTCACCATCCAACCTCGCTGTACATTCCCTGACTTCACCTCTCTCAAAGACCATCACTTTACTCTTCCCTACATTCACCTTTAGATTCCGTTTCTTACACACCCTCCCAAACTTATCCACCAAGCCTTGCAGCTCCCCTTCGTCTTCACTTAACAATACACACACACACACACACACACACACACACACACACACACACACACACACACAAATATAGATAGATAGATAGATAGATATCGCATACAAACACAAAAAACACAAACAAATACACACAAACAAACGCACACAAACTAACCCCCATAAACACGAACCCCCCCTACCCCTCACACACACGTCGAAAAAACGGTACACCCGCTCTTCCATCGCGACTAAGGATGTAAAAGCACTAGCAGCTCCAGCAGTAAATGAAGTGCATGACAACAGTAACAGCAGTAACTGAAGCGCATAACAGGAAAAACAATCGCGATAATTCACGTGCAGAACAACAACAATCGCGATAAATCACGTGCACAACGACAATAACAATCGCGATAAATCAAGTGCACAACAATAACAGCAAGCATTTGCACCACCATCACCACGAAAATGGTGAAACACTAACAACATTAAAAACTAGCAAAGGAACATTAACACCACTACTATCAATAACAACCACCTTCTCTATCCTCTCTACTGCCTCACACACACACACACACACACACACACACACACACACACACACACACACACACACACACACACACTTGGCCTAAATTCCCTTCTAAGAATGGTTGTCACATTCTGAGAATAGCTGTCACTTTTAACAGCACACGGTTTGACAGTTACGTGCACCGCCACCCTAATATCCCTATACTGAGAGGAAGGAATGATTCCCCTCGCTAGACTTCATTAGATCGTATAGCCCTGCTTGGGTGACGGGAGAGCGCTACCCCTCCTGGCACGGCAACCACCCGGGCAGGGCGCAAACTCTCGACCTCACAGTCTCAAGTCCAACACCCTACCACTGAGCTACCGCGCTCCCCTCCCTGTACTGACAACCACAACATCATCATCATTATCATCATCAATGGCAGCAGCTGTAATAACAAGAACATTAATACGGTAGCAAGAGTGTTTAGAATTACTAGTACAACAGCCCATCTCCAGCCACACTGCCTAAGGGTCTACCCCCCTTCACCTATTTTCGCCCAGGGACCCGTTCCAGCACTGACCAACTTTCCCCAAGGTACTTACGTTTCACATGGACTGGCCTTAGCACTTGAGCTTCAGTTCGCCTTGAACACTGTTTCTTTCATGGACATATTTTTCACAAGGGATCTATTTATTTGACAATGAACTTATTTCTCTTACAGATCCCTTTCGTCACGTGGACATATTTCCCCATGGACCAACTTTCCTTCATGGACCATTTTTTTGCCTTGAGTCTGTTATCACCATGGACTAATTTTTAACCATGAACCTATTTTTTTTTTTTTTACTTTGGACCTACTGCTAAGCAAAGAACTGCTTTCAGAAATAGTCCTATTTTGTTCATGGATCTGTTTTCCATATGAACCTTCTTTCCACATGGATGAATTTTCCCTTTTTAATCTATTTTCTTTTCTTGAAACATCAATACCCCACAAGGATCTTTTTTTTTTTTTTACCCACGGACCTCATTCCCTCGTGGAACTCTTTTCACCATGGACCTATTTTCTCTCAGAAGCTTATTTTTGCCAAGGGTATTTTTTAAAATAAGCCTGTTGTCCCCCATAGACCTGATTTCCACCATTTACCTTTTTCTCAGATGGGCCTATTTCACACTGGACCTGTTTTCTGTATGGACCAATTTTTCCAGGGAACCTATTTTCTCTTAAAGACATGTTTTCTCCCTGAGGGGAAGCACCAAATACCCACATGGACCTATTTTTCCCATTAATTTATTTCCCTAGTGAATCTATTTTCATCTATTGGACCTGTTTCCAGCTGGTCCCATTACTCCTTAGGACTTACTCTCCACATGAACCTATATCCCAACACAGATATATTCCATCCCATGGACCTATTTCCCAACACAGATACATTCCAACCCATGGACCTATTCCCCATTGGCTCTATTTTCCTCCATCACCCCCCACCCTCCACCAACTCACATGGGCTACTTACCCACCCACCAAATGTTTGTTTCAGTAGGAGGACAATAACTTCACACACACACACACACACACACACACACACACACACACACACACACACACAAAGAGAGAGAGAGAGAGAGAGAAGCAGGCAAGGCAGATTTAAAAGTATCGATACAGCCGTAATAACAACGATGATGACGATGATGACGACGACGAAAAAAGCAAAACAACAATGACAGTAGTAACAGAGCCAGCAACAACAGCAGCAGGAATATCAATAGCATGACAAGTACAATATATAATTATTTTTATCTGTAGCAACGGAATATATATATATATATATATATATATATATATATATATATATATATATATATATATATATATATATATATATATATATATCAACGACGACCACGATGGCAGTAAGAACAACAACGTCGGAGCATGGTTTAAAGATCTACTTTTCTGAAAACAGTAAGTCAACTTCTTGGCTGGCTCTCACTCCTTCCAGTTTTCGTCTAAATGAGATCTAAACAGTTCTGGTGATTTTGTTCATAGGTTGATGCACGCCTTGAACTTTAACTTTCGTTTGTGACCTTGACCTTTGACGAATCTGAAAATTGAACTCCTGAGTTCTTGCATACCCCTCAGGCCTTTCATCTGTAGTAGTTTAGTCAAAATGGATTAAAAAAAAAAAAAAAGTCGAAATTGCTAGATAATACTGACTAGGCCATACGACCAAGACCTTTGGCCCATTGTTTTACGAAACTCGGATAACCCCTTGGGTGTCCCTAAACCACTTCATGAAATCTGGTTGTAAATGTAAAAAGTACCTTACACAAGTGATGCCAGGCACAACAGACCTCGCCCGACAGCAGTTATTTCATTTTCAACCGTTTTCAAACGATAGCCCTCTGAATAATCCGTGATCTTGCATTTGACCTTTCAAGGTCACTCAAAGTCAAAGGACATGGTGCCAAATGAAAGCCCATAACTTGCTATATCTTGATAATAGTAAATATCGCTATTTTCAACCATTTTTGAGTATAATCCCCTGAATATCAGTGACCTTCAGTTTGCCTTTCAAGGTCACTTAAGGTCAAAGGTCATAATACCAATTAAAAACTCATATGGGACATCCTGTATGTTGATAATCTACTATATAAAAGGCACTTTCTGTTTGTTCACGAACTACTCCCTCAATTTCCATTTCACCTGGCCTTAACCTACATATTTGGAAGCCTTATGACCCAAGGAAGGTTTGAGGGGGGTCAAAATTCAGATTTTGGTCATTTCAGGTCACCGGTTGAATGTTCGCCTTTATTTTGGCTCGGGCAACGCCGGGTACCCTGCAGCCCAATTTTTGGCCTGGAGGCTCGCATGTCCTCCAGTTCGGACATAGGCTATGTGAGGTTGACTCCGAGGCCATTTGAGGTCACCAGTCGGAGGTCATTTTAGGTCACCGGTGATAGTAAATAAATACGCACAAATACCGTGAGTTAGTCTGTGAAAGCTGTCATAGAAAGTTCCTGGACCTCTTATAATCCCACTTCAAAAGGTTGAGCGGTACATGGTCTTCCTGGAGTAGAAAGAAAGATTGACCTAAAACAAATAGGATTGGATGTTCGCCATTTGGTCGCGTGACCCAAGGAATATATTAGGACCAAAAAGACCACTGGTTTGAAGGAGCGGGGCAGAGTAGTAAGAGTCAGATAAATAAGGAGGGGGAACAAGAGAAGGATGAAGAGAGAGAGAGAGAGATGGGGGGAAGGGACAGATGGAAGATAAATAAGGAGGGGAAGGGGGAACGCCGGGTACCCCTGCTGGTAATAAATACCTCTCTCTTCAGCCAGTATCGAGCTGCAGCCCCCTGAAAACCGTGACCTTGTGTTCGACCTTTCAAGGTCACTTACGGCCAAAGGTCATGGTTCCAATTAAAAATCCATCTTGGACTTCCTGTGTTGATATAAGTAAATATCAGTATGCAACCAGTTTCGAGTTATAGCCCCATGAATATTCGTTACCTTGAATTTGACACATCAAGGTCACTCAAGGTCAAAGGGCTTGGTGCCACATGAAAGCCCAGATGAGAGATCCTATTTCTTGATTGATTCATTCATTCATTCATTGCCAGACGCCATGTATCCCAAACGGGGTGGCCAACGGCTTAGCGTTAATTGTTTTACAGGGAGGGGCACTAATCCTCCACCAACCCCACTTGACACGTAGGGATGCCAACAGCATCTGGTGTTCCCAGGCGGTCACCCATCCAAGTACTAACCAGACCCAGCGTTGCTTAATAATAGTAAATATCTCTATTTAGCCGTTCTGAAGTTATAGTCCTCTGAAAATCCGTGACCTTGATTTTGACCTTTCAGGTTCGTTCGATTATCTCCAAAATTTATTCACTTTCTTTTGGGACCAGTGCCCACATACCCTGAAAGTTACATGTAAGTTCATTCAGTCGTTTCTTCGAAACATTGCTAACAATCAAAGATACAAACAAACTAACAAACACACAAACGACCATAAACTTACCTCGCCGTACTCGGTCCAGTCGAGGTAATTATTCTCTCTCTCTCTCTCTCTCTCTCTCTCTCTCTCTCTCTCTCTCTCTCTCTCTCTCTCACTGATTCACACACACACACACACACACACACACACACACACACACACACACACAAATAAACACAAATACACATACAAACAATCTATCTATCTATCTGTCTATCTATCTGTCGATCAATATCTACATATGTATGTATGTATAATATATATATATATATATATATATATATATATATATATATATATATATATATATATATATATATATATATATATCTATATCAATCAATCAATCATTTCCTGTGGCACCCCACGGGATGCATAGGGCCTCGATGAACTCCCTCCACCAATATTTGTCTCTTACCATCTCCTTCATGTCCCACCGACACTCCTCTCCTGCTTCTTTTTCCATCGTCCTCAACCAGGTTTCCCTCGGCCTACCTCTACCTCTTCTTCCTCTAGCAGTCCACTCTGGCACATCCTGTATTAAACTGCCTTTTTTTCTGTATATGTGCCCCAGCCAATTCCAGCGAGACAGTCTCACATATTTATTAACTGGTTCCACTCCCGTAATATCCCTACTCTTTCATTTGTAACTCTGTCTTGCCACTTTACCCCAAGATTCCTTCTCAGTATTTTATTCTCAAATCCTAATACTTTCTGATCTGTTGCAATTGTACTGTACCATGACTCATGCCCATAAACTAAAATTGGTCTAACCATGGACTTGTAAATTTTCAGTTTAGTATGTATCGAAAGCATATTATTATTCCAAACAGATTTCAACATACTCTCAACATACCAACAGCTCGCCAAGCTTGTCTAATCCTCTCCTCAATTTCATTGTTTAATGATCCATTAGATGATACAATCGTTCCCAGAAATTTAAAATTTTCTACATTCTTCACCACATTATTCCCAATTACACAATCGATTTGGTTCTCCACGTTCATATTAATAATTTCAGTCTTTCCACAATATATTACTAATCCCACTTTTTCTCTTTCCTCCACAAGACAATCAAGCACCCTCTGCATCTCGTAAATACTTCCTCAAATTAGTACAATATCATGAGTATAGTCCAAATCCATCAGCTTCTTATTCTTTCCAGTTAATTCCTGCACCTGTTCTCCTTACTACCTTTCTCATATCATAATCCATAACCAAAACAAACAGCAATGTCGACAGAACTCCTCCTTGAAGCACTCTTGACCTAACCTCAAATGGATCACTCAAAGAACCACCCACCATTACCTTACAAAAAGTACCCTCATGCAGGCTTCTAATAATATTTACAAACTTTTCTGGTATACCATAGAATCTCATAATTTTCAACATAGCTCCACGTGAAACACTATCAAACGACTTTTCAAAATCCACAAAACACACACACACATACACAGATATATATATATATATATATATATATATATATATATATATATATATATATATATATATATATATATTGCCAGACGCCTTAATCCCGTACGGGGTGGCCACAAACAGATCGCCTCCACGTCGCCCTGTCCACTTCCATTTCAATGACCTGCTCCAAACTCACTCGCCCCGCTCTTATATACCTCTCCACGCCATCCCTCCATCTCAGCCTCGGCCTCCCTTCCCTCTCCCCCCCTCCACCTCACTCACATACACTCTCCTCGTCAATCTCTCACCCTCCATTCTCTCCATATGGCCAAACCACCTCAGTGTGTTCCTCCTAACGCTTCCTATCACATCCACATCCACACCACAAAACTTCTTTATATCCTCATTTGTCAGCCTGTCTCTCCATGTGACTCCACAGGCTCCTCTTAAATAACTCATTTCCACTGCTCTCACTCTTGACTTGTGTCCTTCCAACAACGTCCAAGCTTCACTTCCATACGTTAGAGTTGGTATCACAATACTTTTTCACTTCCATGCTCACTTTCCTGTTTCTTATCACTGCTTTCAAGGAACCAGCAACCTTTCTTCCCTGCTGTACCCTTTCAAGCACGTCACCGTCCAAACCTCCATCCTTACTCATCACACTACCCAAGTACTTAAACTTACATTTTCCAATTCCTCACCATCCAACCTCGCTGTACATTCCCTGACTTCACCTCTCTCAAAGACCATCACTTTACTCTTCCCTACATTCACCTTTAGATTCCGTTTCTTACACACCCTCCCAAACTTATCCACCAAGCCTTGCAGCTCCCCTTCGTCTTCACTTAACAATACACACACACACACACACACACACACACACACACACACAAATATAGATAGATAGATAGATAGATAGATAGATATCGCATACAAACACAAAAAACACAAACAAATACACACAAACAAACGCACACAAACTAACCCCCATAAACACGAACCCCCCCTACCCCTCACACACACGTCGAAAAAACGGTACACCCGCTCTTCCATCGCGACTAAGGATGTAAAAGCACTAGCAGCTCCAGCAGTAAATGAAGTGCATGACAACAGTAACAGCAGTAACTGAAGCGCATAACAGGAAAAACAATCGCGATAATTCACGTGCAGAACAACAACAATCGCGATAAATCACGTGCACAACGACAATAACAATCGCGATAAATCAAGTGCACAACAATAACAGCAAGCATTTGCACCACCATCACCACGAAAATGGTGAAACACTAACAACATTAAAAACTAGCAAAGGAACATTAACACCACTACTATCAATAACAACCACCTTCTCTATCCTCTCTACTGCCTCACACACACACACACACACACACACACACACACACACACACACACACACACACACACACACACACACACACACACACACACACACACTTGGCCTAAATTCCCTTCTAAGAATGGTTGTCACATTCTGAGAATAGCTGTCACTTTTAACAGCACACGGTTTGACAGTTACGTGCACCGCCACCCTAATATCCCTATACTGAGAGGAAGGAATGATTCCCCTCGCTAGACTTCATTAGATCGTATAGCCCTGCTTGGGTGACGGGAGAGCGCTACCCCTCCTGGCACGGCAACCACCCGGGCAGGGCGCAAACTCTCGACCTCACAGTCTCAAGTCCAACACCCTACCACTGAGCTACCGCGCTCCCCTCCCTGTACTGACAACCACAACATCATCATCATTATCATCATCAATGGCAGCAGCTGTAATAACAAGAACATTAATACGGTAGCAAGAGTGTTTAGAATTACTAGTACAACAGCCCATCTCCAGCCACACTGCCTAGGGGTCTACCCCCCTTCACCTATTTTCGCCCAGGGACCCGTTCCAGCACTGACCAACTTTCCCCAAGGTACTTACGTTTCACATGGACTGGCCTTAGCACTTGAGCTTCAGTTCGCCTTGAACACTGTTTCTTTCATGGACATATTTTTCACAAGGGATCTATTTATTTGACAATGAACTTATTTCTCTTACAGATCCCTTTCGTCACGTGGACATATTTCCCCATGGACCAACTTTCCTTCATGGACCATTTTTTTGCCTTGAGTCTGTTATCACCATGGACTAATTTTTAACCATGAACCTATCTTTTTTTTTTACTTTGGACCTACTGCTAAGCAAAGAACTGCTTTCAGAAATAGTCCTATTTTGTTCATGGATCTTTATTCCATATGAACCTTCTTTCCACATGGATGAATTTTCCCTTTTTAATCTATTTTCTTTTCTTGAGGAAACATCAATACCCCACAAGCACCTTTTTTTTTTTTTTAACCCACGGACCTCATTTCCTCGTGGACCTCTTTTCACCATGGACCTATTTTCTCTCAGAAGCTTATTTTTGCCAAGGGTATTTTTTAAAATAAGCCTGTTGTCCCCCATAGACCTGATTTCCACCATTTACCTTTTTCTCAGATGGGCCTATTTCACACTGGACCTGTTTTCTGTATGGACCAATTTTTCCAGGGAACCTATTTTCTCTTAAAGACATGTTTTCTCCCTGAGGGGAAGCACCAAATACCCACATGGACCTATTTTTCCCATTAATTTATTTCCCTAGTGAATCTATTTTCATCTATTGGACCTGTTTCCAGTTGGGCCCATTACTCCTTAGGACTTACTCTCCACATGAACCTATATCCCAGCACAGATATATTCCATCCCAGGGACCTATTTCCCAACACAGATATATTCCATCCCATGGACCTATTCCCCATTGGCTCTATTTTCCTCCATCACCCCCCACCCTCCACCAACTCACATGGGCTACTTACCCACCCGCCAAATGTTTGTTTCAGTAGCAGGACAATAACTTCACACACACACACACACACACACACACACACACACACACACACACACACACACAAAGAGAGAGAGAGAGAGAGAGAGAGAGAAGCAGGCAAAGCAGATTTAAAAGTATCGATACAGCCGTAATAACAACGACGATGACGACGATGACGACGACGAAAAGAGCAAAACAACAATGACAGTAGTAACAGAGCCAGCAACAACAGCAGCAGGAATATCAATAGCATGACAAGTACAATATATAATTTTTTTTATCTGTAGCAACGGAATATATATATATATATATATATATATATATATATATATATATATATATATATATATATATATCAACGACGACCACGATGGCAGTAAGAACAACAACGTCGGAGCATGGTTTAAAGATCTACTTTTCTGAAAACAGTAAGTCAACTTCTTAGCTGGCTCTCACTCCCTCCAGTTTTCGTCTAAATGAAATCTAAACAGTTCTGGTGATTTTGTTCATAGGTTGATGCACGCCTTGAACTTTAACTTTCGTTTGTGACCTTGACCTTTGACGAATCTGAAAATCGAACTCCTGAGTTCTTGCATACCCCTCAGGCCTTGCATCTGTAGTAGTTTAGTCAAAATGGATTTAAAAAAAAATAATAAAGTCGAAATTGCTAGATAATACTGACTAGGCCATACGACCAAGACCTTTGGCCCATTGTTTTACAGAACTCGGATAACCCCTTGGGTGTCCCTAAACCACTCCATGAAATCTGGTTGTAAGTGTAGAAAGAACCTTACACAAGTGATGCCAGGCACAACAGACCTCGCCCGACAGCAGTTATTTCATTTTCAACTGTTTTCAAACCATAGCCCTCTGAATAATCCGTGATCTTGCATTTGACCTTTCAAGGTCACTCAAAGTCAAAGGACATGGTGCCAAATGAAAGCCCATAACTTGCTATATCTTGATAATAGTAAATATCGCTATTTTCAACCATTTTTGAGTATAATCCCCTGAATATCAGTGACCTTCAGTTTGCCTTTCAAGGTCACTTAAGGTCAAAGGTCATAATACCAATTAAAAACTCATATGGGACATCCTGTATGTTGATAATCTACTATATAAAAGGCACTTTCTGTTTGTTCACGAACTACTCCCTCAATTTCCATTTCACCTGGCCTTAACCTACATATTTGGAAGCCTTATGACCCAAGGAAGGTTTGAGGGGGGTCAAAATTCAGATTTTGGTCATTTCAGGTCACCGGTTGAATGTTCGCCTTTATTTTGGCTCGGGCAACGCCGGGTACCCTGCAGCCCAATTTTTGGCCTGGAGGCTCGCATGTCCTCCAGTTCGGACATAGGCTATGTGAGGTTGACTCCGAGGCCATTTGAGGTCACCAGTCGGAGGTCATTTTAGGTCACCGGTGATAGTAAACAAATACGCACAAATACCGTGCGTTAGTCTGTGAAAGCTGTAATAGAAAGCTCCTGGACCTCTTATAATCCCACTTCAAAAGGTTGAGCGGTACATGGTCTTCCTGGAGTAGAAAGAAAGATTGACCTAAAACAAATAGGATTGGATGTTCGCCATTTTGGTCGCGTGACCCAAGGAATATATTAGGACCAAAAAGACCACTGGTTTGAAGGAGCGGGGCAGAGTAGTAAGAGTCAGATAAATAAGGAGGGGGAACAAGAGAAGGATGAAGAGAGAGAGAGAGAGAGAGAGAGATGGGGGGAAGGGACAGGTGGAAGATAAATAAGGAGGGGAAGGGGGAACGCCGGGTACCCCTGCTGGTAATAAATACCTCTCTCTTCAGCCAGAATCGAGCTGCAGCCCCCTGAAAACCGTGACCTTGTGTTCGACCTTTCAAGGTCACTTACGGCCAAAGGTCATGGTTCCAATTAAAAATCCATCTTGGACTTCCTGTGTTGATATAAGTAAATATCACTATGCAACCAGTTTCGAGTTATAGCCCCATGAATATTCGTTACCTTGAATTTGACACATCAAGGTCACTCAAGGTCAAAGGGCTTGGTGCCACATGAAAGCCTAGATGAGAGATCCTGTTTGTTGATTCAATCATTCATTCATTCATTGCCAGACGCCATGTATCCCAAACGGGGTGGCCAACGGCGTAGCGTTAATTGTTTTACAGGGAGGGGCACTAATCCTCCACCAACCCCACTTGACACGTAGGGATGCCAACAGCATCTGGTGTTCCCAGGCGGTCACCCATCCAAGTACTAACCAGACCCAGCGTTGCTTAATAATAGTAAATATCTCTATTTAGCCGTTCTGAAGTTATAGTCCTCTGAAAATCCGTGACCTTGATTTTGACCTTTCAGGTTCGTTCGATTATCTCCAAAATTTATTCACTTTCTTTTGGGACCAGTGCCCACATACCCTGAAAGTTACATGTAAGTTCATTCAGTCGTTTCTTCGAAACATTGCTAACAATCAAAGATACAAACAAACTAACAAACACACAAACGACCATAAACTTACCTCGCCGTACTCGGTCCAGTCGAGGTAATTATTCTCTCTCTCTCTCTCTCTCTCTCTGATTCACACACACACACACACACACACACACACACACACACACACACATAAACACAAATACACATACAAACAATCTATCTATCTATCTGTCTATCTATCTGTCGATCAATATCTACATATGTATGTATGTATAATAATATATATATATATATATATATATATATATATATATATATATATATATATATATATATATATATATATATGACATATAAATCAATCAATCAATCAATCATTTTCCGTGGCACCCCACTGGATGCATAGGGCCTCGATGAACTCTCTCCACCAATATTTGTCTCTTACCATCTCCTTCATGTCCCACCGACACTCCTCTCCTGCTTCTTTTTCCATCGTCCTCAACCAGGTTTCCCTCGGCCTACCTCTACCTCTTCTTCCTCTAGCAGTCCACTCTGGCACATCCTGTATTAAGCTGCCTTTTTTTCTGTATATGTGCCCCAGCCAATTCCAGCGAGACAGTCTCACATATTTATTAACTGGTTCCACTCTCGTAATATCCCTACTCTTTCATTTGTAACTCTGTCTTGCCACTTTACCCCAAGATTCCTTCTCAGTATTTTATTCTCAAATCCTAATACTTTCTGATCTGTTGCAATTGTACTGTACCATGACTCATGCCCATAAATTAAAATTGGTCTAACCATGGACTTGTAAATTTTCAGTTTAGTATGTATCGAAAGCATATTATTATTCCAAACAGATTTCAACATACTCTCAACATACCAACAGCTCGCCAAGCTTGTCTAATCCTCTCCTCAATTTCATTGTTTAATGATCCATTAGATGATACAATCGTTCCCAGAAATTTAAAATTTTCTACATTCTTCACCACATTATTCCCAATTACACAATCGATTTGGTTCTCCACGTTCATATTAATAATTTCAGTCTTTCCACAATATATTACTAATCCCACTTTTTCTCCTTCCTCCACAAGACAATCAAGCACCCTCTGCATCTCGTAAATACTTCCTCAGATTAGTACAATATCATGAGCATAGTCCAAATCCATCAGCTTCTTATTCTTTCCAGTTAATTCCTGCACCTGTTCTCCTTACAACCTTTCTCATATCATAATCCATAACCAAAACAAACAGCAATGTCGACAGAACTCCTCCTTGAAGCACTCTTGACCTAACCTCAAATGGATCACTCAAAGAACCACCCACCATTGCCTTACAAAAAGTACCCTCATGCAGGCTTCTAATAATATTTACAAACTTTTCTGGTATACCATAGAATCTCATAATTTTCAACATAGCTCCACGTGAAACACTATCAAACGACTTTTCAAAATCCACAAAACACACACACACATACACAGATATATATATATATATATATATATATATATATATATATTTAAATATATATATATATATAATGTATATATATATTGCCAGACGCCTTAATCCCGTAAGGGGTGGCCACAAACAGATCGCCTGCACGTCGCCCTGTCCACCTCCATTTCAATGACCTGCTCCAAACTCACACCCCCCTCTCTTAAATACCTCTCCACGCCATCCCTCCATCTCATCCTCGGCCTCTCCTTCCCTCTCCCCCCCTCCACCTCACTCACATACACTCTCCTCGTCAGTCTCTCACCCTCCATTCTCTCCATATGGCCAAACCACCTCAGTGTGTTCCTCCTAACGCTTCCTATCACATCCACATCCACACCACAAAACTTCTTTATATCCTCATTTGTCAGCCTGTCTCTCCATGTGACTCCACAGGCTCCTCTTAAATAACTCATTTCCACTGCTCTCACTCTTGACTTGTGTCCTTCCAACAACGTCCAAGCTTCACTTCCATACGTTAGAGTTGGTATCACAATACTTTTTCACTTCCATGCTCACTTTCCTGTTTCTTATCACTGCTTTCAAGGAACCAGCAACCTTTCTTCCCTGCTGTACCCTTTCAAGCACGTCACCGTCCAAACCTCCATCCTTACTCATCACACTACCCAAGTACTTAAACTTACATTTTCCAATTCCTCACCATCCAACCTCGCTGTACATTTCCTGACTTCACCTCTCTCAAAGACCATCACTTTACTCTTCCCTACATTCACCTTTAGATTCCGTTTCTTACACACCCTCCCAAACTTATCCACCAAGCCTTGCAGCTCCCCTTCGTCTTCACTTAACAATACACACACACACACACACACACACACACACACACACACACACACACACACACACACACACACACACACAAATATAGATAGATAGATAGATATCGCATACAAACACAAAAAACACAAACAAATACACACAAGCAAACGCACACAAACCAACCCCCATAAACACGAACCCCCCCTACCCCCCCCACACACGTCGAAAAAACGGTACACCCGCTCTTCCATGGCGACTAAGGATGTAAAAGCACTAGCAGCTCCAGCAGTTAATGAAGTGCATGACAACAGTAACAGCAGTAACTGAAGCGCATAACAGGAACAACAATCGCGATAATTCACGTGCACAACAACAACGATCGCGATAAATCACGTGCCCAACGACAATAACAATCGCGATAAATCAAGTGCACAACAATAACAGCAAGCATCTGCACCACCATCACCACGAAAATGGTGAAACACTAACAACATTAAAAACTAGCGAAGGAACATTAACACCACTACTATCAATAACAACCACCTTCTCTATCCTCTCTACTGCCTCACACACACACACACACACACACACACACACACACACACACACACACACACACACACACACACGCGCGCGTAACAGAAAGAAAACAATCTGGAAAGATCTGGTAAATTATGGTAAATTAGGCAACATTCCAAGATCCTCGTTGAGAAAATAGCGGAGGCATCAATGCATCTGGTTCAGGCAAGGAGAAAGAACCGAGAATACTAAAAAAAAAAAAAAAAAAAATCAGTCATAAAATATAGGCTGCAGCGGGGCGGCGGCAGGGCACCAGCGGCCGAATTCATAAACTTTCTAGAGCGTGTGTTATGTCTAAGATTGTTCATTTATACTTCTATTTTTCCTCAGTCACCTAATCAAATTTCACAGTCAGTTCAGAACGAATATTAAAAAGTAAAGTATGACTAAGCCAAGTGTTACCATATTATAGTTAACTGCTATAAATGCCCGTTTATCGTTATGAAAATATTAGAATCCTTTGTAAATACGGCCTCAGTACTGCTGGCCAGCGAGACAGGGTAACGTATATGCGGGAGTTCTAGTTTACACTATCTTCTATGTTGGCACAGGAGGCTTCGTGGCACCTCTTCCTTAGCGATTTGTTGTAAATTGCACGCTAATATCTTCTTGTAAGCTATCGTTTGTTTTAATAACAAACAATATGCACTGATTACATACAAAAGGCTAAAGAACAATACTGTGCCAAATCAACTGCTTAGGAAGTGGTACGAAAACTATAAAGTTATTTTTAATTACCATATCTGACTGTTATCTGGCATTGCATCCTGTGAGAAATTAATTCAACAAAAGGATATCAAAGGGGCACTGACGAGTTTCCGGAGTGCCAGGAAGCACACATACCCCCCAATCATAATAATAATAATTATAATAATAATGATAATAATAATAAATAATGATAATAATAATATATAATAATAATAATAATAATAATAATAATAATAATAATAATAGTGGTGGGAGTCGTTAGTAGCTTGCTTGGTGAATCATGGACCATTCCCAGCATGCACATAATAACAAGCCTTACTAATCACTGTCATAAATTCTTGGAGTATCTACACGATTGATTATGTCTTTAACATTTTAGATAATAGAGAGAACAGCAGTTTTAATCACATGAGTGTCGGGAAAAATAATTCATCTGTTAGACACTGTGATTTAAAGCTAACAGTTCTGATCTGCTGGTAAGACTTCTGAAGAGGATAGATAGAGTACCGTTCTGCATAGGGCAAGTTATCAGAACTCATGGTGGCCAATTGGACATGTGAAAATTTCTCTTTCGCTTTCAGTAACCATACTGAACTGGTTACGTTGAAACATACCGATTGGCGGAAGCAAGGATTAAATAAAAATAACGCCATCACATTGAAAGAGTCTGTGTGATTACTTCTTACGAGAAGCCCTTCTTAAGCTGAACCAGTCTGCCTGGTGTTAACTAATAAAATACAAAAGACCCTATCTCATTGGAAGGGTCAAGGATTTTTTTAGTCTCTTAAGTATCTCGTTCCAGTTTCCGGATATTATAATCACCGCACTTAAAGCCTCCCCCCAATACTCCCGTTCTATATTTTTCCAAGTTCTTTCTTTAAGTTCAATGCACCTTGGATGAGTGGACAAGGTAGTAACGTTTAGTCCATTCATTCCGATGACGTATTTTCATTTTTATTCCAGATAACTTGATAGGATTTTATTCAGCCTTGAAGATATTTTCTATGTGGAGGAGTTAGATACAGGTTTCCTTAGTCCACTGAGGACGAGAAAGCTTTTCGGTTTTGAATGAAATCACAAAGACTTAACATAAACAAGGTGTAGAACGACATCATAATATTAAAGGGGAAAGACCGCTCACAGTCGCATCTTTTGGTTACGGTGCTAACCAATGACACTTTTCACTTCTGTTTTCTTTGCCGCTACCACGTTTTGCAGCGATGCTAGCAATGACACATCATTGATGTGAATATTGTTTAAACTTACTTATAGAATTCTTAGTATGATCCGCATCTCTTCAATGAAGTTTGTGATCTTTTTATGCATACTGTGAAAGCAACCCAAAGATCATTTTTCATTTTTCCTAAGGGGGGGTGGGGAAAGACGTAAAAAACTTCTACTTCCTATCCCTCCTGCCCAATTAAGCCTGCCTAAACCCTCCTGACATTCGTTCTAGTTCACTAAATCTATGTGATGTTTTAGCTTACCATCTTCACGTTTTTTCCTCGTTTCATTCGTTGCCTAGAACTTCGTAGTGTCAATGAAAATTCGTTTATCATCATTTTCTAGGAAAATTTTAGTAAGATGCATTAACTCATCGTGTATCGCACATTATCAGCTCATGCATGACATTTAAGACACTCTTCTCTTCATCGATTTCATAGCAGCAAGTGAATAACAACTCGACAGATTGAGGAGGAAGAGGGAGCGGACCAAAAGTTTTCACCTCAGTTTTCCAGGTTTTTATCCCATTCCATATTAAATAATCATATATAATGTTTCTGTAGTATTTTCCACTTATCGATTCCCCTTCCTATCCAAACTGCCCACTATTCCTGTGTTATCTAAGTCCAACGAAATATTTTTTCTTCCCCTTTCCATTGATTCCCAAACTTCTACACGCCTCTTCCTGCCGTCCATTTGCCTTCATATCCGACCTCGCACGTCGACAGTATCACAATCCGGTTTTACGGGGCACGAAATGGCGTAAGGACGAAGCAATGACACCGCCACACCATCTTGAAGAAGCTTCAGCTTGAGATACCGAGCCCACGAGTATGTAAGCCGAAGCAGTAACCCAGCGCGCGATATCCAGTAAAATGGGTCAGTGGCATCTTTGTCCAGGCCCAATGCCTCCCCAGTTCACTATAAAAGACGTAAGGCTGAGGCAGGTCGAGACTTACTGGCTACCAGTGTCTGGTGCTATGGTATGAATTGCTGTGCTATCTTCACACTTCCTTCCGTGTTTTAGCGCATTGGTTGAAAACATGCAGTCTTCATTAGAGGCCACTGCTGTGCAAATACACGTTTATCCTACAGCAAATGCACTTAAAATAATGCCTCGATAACCCCAGGGGTGCCGAATCGGTTCTTGGGGTATCCAGACAGATACCCTAAAAAAAAAAAAAAGAAAATGAACAATTTCGTGTATGGTTACTATGACTAATATGCAACTAAGAGTAGCTGAAGTGAAGAAGTAGTAATCTGTGTATGAATTCAGCTGTTTCTTCACCGACATTCTCTTTTCTCTTTTTACAGGGAATTGTAAATGAAAGGAGTAGTAATACTAGAGAGGGGGTATGAAGTTGACTTGGAGCTGAACCTCGGGGTATCATGGCCGAAAAAGTTTGAGAACCACTGTCCTAGAGCATTATAATTAAAACATGCGTATAACACATAATATTTGTGTAGTATTTTTTCTTATCGTGTAGGTATTGCATATTTTTATGAGCTTAAAGTGATTACAGTTGTTGTTGGAAAGTAAAATTTACAGTTAATCATGCCATCGACAGTCACTTAGTATACTGTACAAAGTAAAGACAATGCCCTAAAACGTTTTCACCATTCAATCTTTGCAAAGTCATCGCATCTAAACGATTGCGGGCATTACACTGTGTAACCCATTTACGTTTCTATCTAAGACAATAACGTAACATGTGTATACAGTCATGATAACTGTCATGTACTCGTGCACAACATGTACCGGAATGTTGGGTGGGAGAGAGCCGCAGGTTAGAGCTTTAATTTTTCATTTTCTCTAACGTTTCGGGCTACACAGAACCAATCTTCAGAGAGTCTGAAAAAGAAGTGATAGCGACGACACATTTATACTCCTGAAAATTCCCTCCCCCTTCTCATGTTTCAGCCTGATTTGTTATCTCTAGGAAAATTCCGTCGTCCTACCCCACCAGTTATTGCGACATTAGTGCTATCCTCGCTTTACACCGTACCTACAAAGTCAGAAAGAAATTCCGTCTCCACGGCTAATTGCATCTCTTACACAGTTGTGAGGTGCTTCCAACATTTTTCTCGTTTATATATTCAGGTTTTCCTCAATGACTGTAGCTTCTTCCCAATTGGTCATTTGATTGTGCTGATCCATGTGCAGCACAAATGAATGAGATATTGTGCGACATCGTACATCTGCTTTGTGTTCTGGTATCCTTGTATCCATTCCTCGTCCTGCTTCCGTCTATGTACGTTTTTGAGCATCCACGGCACGGTGCTGTATGCCGCACTGTATTGTTATCATTATTACTTCCTCACCCTATTGTTTTGATTATTTCTCCTATTTTACATCCTAATGCGTGCTCTCTGTGAGTAATTGTTGTTAGCCGAAGCCTGGGCTGAGTTGGGAACAGATACAAATTTAATATACTGTATTGTCATCGTTTGACTGAACATTAAGAATATCTCTTTTCTTTTTCAGTGACATTAGTTGCCTTCCTTTTTAGTTTTAACAACATGCCATCCAGATTGTATAGCTTCTTAAAGGCTTCAGTTATATATTATATCTCTACCTTAATGAACTCATTACTACAAATTCTGCACTCCCTTGGGAAAAATCCTATAACAACTCTAGACTTGGTTCTTTAACTGTTTGCAGAGAGATAGACGACGAAGTCATATATGTTGATTAGTTACGGTACACATGTTAGAGGAACCTAAGAATTCAAGCTGTAACCTGTGTCTCTACGAGCCAACAGTTCCACTTGTCGCAACGGATGATCTACATAGCATGTACCGTTTATAAAATCGAATGTACTTACAGTTACAAAAGAAATTAATGAATAAGTAAAAGTATATACAGGAGACAGTTTTTCTCTGAGACATACTTTATTGAATGTGATTGCAAGTTCTGCATTACGTAATTTTTTTGCAACGCTTTCTCGTTGTCTGATGGCTAGTTTTGCTTCTCTCTGAAGCCTAGTGACGATTTCTCCACAGGTGGACATGTCCTCGGTCGTTGTGTTGTATGACGCAGTTGTTTTGCTTCGGATTCCGGAATTTCGGGTCTCCGGAGGTCTTCAGCGAAGGGAAGATCTTATTACGGTTATTTATTAGCAGCGGTTGGTATGAGTCCTGATATGCCTGGGTGGTGACCTGAACTCTGATTGGCTGTTGGGTTGCTGAACCCAACAGAATTGGGAATGTAATTTCCATTTTTCCTCTGAATGGACAGGAAGAAACTTCACATATACTTAATTAGTAATTCTTGTAGCACATTTAGGGTAAACCTGCTCTATGAACTACCAGTTTTAGGAAAAAGTGCATCCTTGGTATTGTACATCTTGACACCCACTTTTTTTTCCCAATTGATGTAATAAGTATTTTGCTTCCGTACCGGTATCTCATTTTCTCGCAGTCATTTATCATGCCATCTACTTTCGTTGTGGTTTTGCATATCTCTTCCTATCTTCAGACTCAGTCATGTACACCGGTTCCACCACCCTGTCATTCATTCTTTCTATGATATAATACAACTGAAGCACACTCTTCTATACTTTCACTACTAGATATCTTTCTACTATAACTTTTCCTGTGCAGTACATTTATTATCCTGTTAAGGATGTGCACCTCGCACATCAGTCCCATTCTTTTACCTCTAACCCCTGCCTGTTATATTCACGCAGTGGCTACTTCTTCTGTCCGTATGGTAATGTGAATACTAATAAACCCTCATGCACTCATCTTATAGACTCTGAACCCAATGGTTTTCCCCATACCTCTGCATTCGTATCACCAGTCACGTTTACAGAACTTTTGACCAATTTGCAAAGAAGGGTTACTCAGGAACTGTAAGATGAAACGTCAGTTCACATTAGAAATGGTCTCTGAAAGTCAGATGTAAGTGAAGAAGAAAGAGAATTAATACTCGTACAAATATATACAGTGAGGAGGGTAAAACAAAGGAGTTAAATGTCTAAGTGATAATGAAATGAACAGAGAATTAAATTTTACCCCTGACAAGCAAAGACAACATAATATTCAACAGAAAAAAAAAAAATGGTAAGAAAAGTGAAAATAATGACTGATGGAGTGTTAACAGAACAAGAGTAGAATTATTCTCGGACCTGCGGCAAGGCTCTTGTTTCATAAAGTTTACTGTAAAAATATCGACTCTCCATGTCAAATCACCTTATATTGTACTACCTTTATGCCTCCAAAGGCTTCATATAAACAAATACACCAGACGCAGAAGCAAATGGATAAGCATAAGAATGCTGGCCACTCACTGACCTGTTGGCTATCGCCGCAGCTAAAAATCTGACACAATATGAGTGTGTGGTAGCATCACACACACACACACACACACACACACACACACAATTAAGCAAAGATCTTTGAAAATATATAGTTAATTACATGAAAAGTTCAAAGCTGAAAATATTTAAAGTCAAAAGAAATTGCCCGGGATGAAGCTGGCAAAAGACAAACATGGGGTGAAAGTGGCACAATGCGGGATGTGGAAAGTTGGGACACAAATCAACAAAAGAACCGTCGATAGAGGGACAAGGTGTTGACAAGGGCACACACACACACACACACACACACACACACACACACACACACACGCGCACACACACACACACACACACACACACACACACACACACACACACACACACACACACACACACACACACACACACACACACACACACACACACGAGTAGTGGGCGCTCATCTTTGTCCTCACATTACACCCTCACATTCACCTCTTAAACATGCAGCTGTCACCAGCATGTACGGTAGTTTTTCTTTTTTCTGTTCTTTTCTTTTTTTCTTTTTTTGCTTTTTCCAGCGATATCCACTTGTGCCAAAGGACGTCAGTTTATTATGTTTTGAGTGCCACCAGGCAGTTTTATTTCACTTTTTTTTTTTCAGCCTTGATGAGCACCATAATAAAGGAAATGTTAATGAAGGCCACCTCTAACCCATACATTTCACTCCAGTTCAGTAGGTCTCTCCTGAGTAAAATCTGGAGACAGCAAGGACAAAATGAAAATGGCGACATTTAACTGGAGGTTTATGTCTCCTAGGTGCCTCGAACGCGAAGGTTAGTATGATTGAGGAAAAATGAGGTTGGGGAGTGAGGTGAGCAAAGGGGAGGGGGAAAGAGAGTGGAGACTGAGAAAGACAGTGAAGAACAGGAGGACGAAGACTGTGGAGTCGGGAAAGGTGAGAGAGGAGATGGGGAATACCGACAGGGAGAGGCAGAGGGAGGAGGAGAATTGAAGGGAGAACAAAATGGAGAAGGAGATGCTTAGGGAGAGAGGGAAAGTAAAGGAGAAAGTGAGCGAGGAGAATGGGGAATGAAACCTTACGCGGAGGAAGAAACGGAGGGTGATATGAGCAGGGAGAGGGGAACGTGGGGAGGGTCATGGTGGAGAGGTGTAGGAGTGCTTGAATGGCATACTGTCGGGTCGTTAGCAAGAGGAACGCGAAGTGCTGTAATCACTTGGACAGGCGCAACACATGTGGAACGAGCCGATGCCAGAGATGAGATTAGCAAAGGAGAGCAGACCAGATGTAAGCGTCGGAGAAGAGTCAAGAGAGTCAAACACAGGAGAACAATGGAAAGAAGCAGAAAGACAAACTGAATTTAGAAGGATCTCCCCCCCCCCTCTCTCTCTCTCTCTGGAAAGGAGCAGAAAGAGATAACTGAATTTAGAAGGATCTCTCTCTCTCTCTCTTTCTCTCTGGAAAGAAGCAGAAAGAGATAACTGAATTTAGAAGGATCTGTGTGTGTGTGTGTGTGTGTGTGTGTGTGTGTGTCTCTCTCTCTCTCTCTATTCATCCATCCATTCATCATCCAATCCTATGTTGCCCCATGAGAAGCGTAAGCATCCAGTACTATGTTGCTCCATGAGAAGCGTAAGAGCGTGGGGCTAAGCAAGTTGGTCCTGACATTTAAGATGAGAATGACCAGCCTCACACATCCCTGAATGGCATTATGTGAGCAATAAACCCCAGCCATCCCTTGGATATGAACCTGCAGTCTCAATTCGATTGGAGCTCCTTAATTACCCATTAAACCTCCAGGCACCATGATTTGGTTATATGGTTACCACCCAGAGTAGTAAATGGTTTCCTAGTGCACAAGAAACCATTTGACTTGTCACTCAGTGAAGAGTCACCCCTAGGTAGAAGGAAGAGGAATGAAGGAAGAAAAGAAAGACAGAAGAGAGAGTGTATAGTTACCTTAGGCATTAGAATGCGGAAAGAATGAAGAAAAGACAGAAAAGGACGGAAGGAAAGAGGGAGGGAAGAATGGAAAGAGAAGTCACCCGAGAGCAGCAGTGCATGGACTGAGTGGATGGTGAGCATCCCCACCTACCATATAGGTAGGCAGAGAGAGAGAGAGAGAGAGAGAGAGAGAGAATATAAAAGACAAGGGATAGGTGAGAGAGGCAAAATATTTTTGAGGAAGCAGAGAAACTAAGCAAATGGTAGTGAAAATAAAAGAGAAAGGGCAGAAAACTCCAAATTACAACAGCAGAAAAAATGGTTGACCGTCGAATAATATGAAAATAGTTTTTAAAAGTGGATGTAGCAGACATGACAACCTACCTGAGCGGCGAGAAATGAAAGACGAAATAAGAAAGAAAAGATTAGGTTGAAAAATCAAGGAAAGTTATGGCAAGGAAATTAGAAGCGACAATGAGGTTTCGAGGGAAAAAGAAATAGTGAGAAATAGTGTGTGTGAGAGAGAGAGAGAGAGAGAGAGAGAGAGAGAGGGGGGGAGAGAGAGAGAGAGAGAGATAGAGAGAGAGAGAATATATTCAGCTTCGGTAGGCCCCAAAATGGAGAAAAGGTAAAGCGGCAATAAAAGTCATTAGCATTCGGGAAGAAACAAATGAATATCTGGAGACGACCAAAAAATGAAGTGACTAGGAGTAGACAGAGGAGATGGTTAAGGGGGGGAAAAAAGAGGAGACGGGCTTGGTCACTGATAGGGGTGGAAGAATTGCCATAAGAATGGAAAAATATCTGAGGGTTGTGAGAAAACCAAGACAGATAATTATAGATCGGGTCAGGTTATGAAAGAAAATTTTAAATTATAAGAAACGAGAGAGAAGAGATGAGAGCGTGTAAAATGTGAGAGAAAACTACATGAAAGTGAAAAAATGAAGAGAAGAGAAGCTAAGAAGGCAAAAAATAAAGTGAGGGGAATTAAAGCTAAGAAGGTGAGAAATGTGAGGGCAGGAAAGCTGAGAGGGTTAATTATGTGATGGCAAAGGGCAATAAGAAAACGAAATTATGAGGGGAAATATGAGGGGATGAACAGGAGAAGAAATGCTCTGAAACCTGCGGCGAGACAGACTTGGATACTCCACGTCAGTCAACCTTATTTGTTACCACTTTGATATCTTAATAGGCTTAAATGAAGAACTTTTACTAAAGTTGCTGCTAGCTGGCTGCATCACAATTGCCAGCAGACAGCAAATTTGGATTCTCCATGTCAAATAACCTTATATGGGACCACGTTTACGTCTCAATGGGCAGTGGCTCAATCGGTAGAGAGGTTGCTTGTGGTCCTAACGGACCAGGGTTCAAATCCCGCTGGGGCAGGGAACAGTTTAAGGATTTGAATTTCATAAAAATCAGACTTTACTGATCTACCAGAAGACCCGCCGACATGTCGTAAAAATACCCCCGCTAATACCAATACACCAGTCCTGTATGAGACAGCCCTAGCATGTATTCAGTATGGACGATGGGTGTTAGCGCCGAAGTGGTGACATGTAGAGGTGTGCGGTACGTAGGAGGGCTACTGGGCCTTGAAAGCAGGCTGTGAAGCCTATGCCCAGAGTCGGACACATTAAAAAAAAAAAAAAAGTGAAATTTTTTTACTAAAGTTGCTGCTAAATGGCGCTACCATAGGTTTCAACTGACTGCAAATCTGGATTCTCCATGTCAAATAATCTGATAAGGGTCCATTATTATGTCTCAGTAGGCTTAAATTAAGCACTTATACTAAAGTTGAAGTTAGATAGAGCTACCTCAGGTGATAGCTGATGCCAGATTTGGATTCTTCATGTCAGATTACCTATGGTACCACTTTTATGTTTCAAAAGGCAACCTTTTGACGAATCCGCCAAAAGCAGAAGAACTTTGGCCACTCATGGACCTGCTGGCTATCACTGCAGGTGAAAATGAGGGAGGAAATAAAGTGGGTGAATGAATAATAGAGGATAACGATGAGATGATGATAACTGCAAATGTGATTTGTTACTGTGATTAGGAGAAAAAGGAGACCGAGAGAAAAGAGAACGAGAAATGGAAAGAATATGTAGAGAAATAAAAAGTATGTAAGAAATACTGAGAGAATGGAGGAAAGAGAAGGCAAGTGAGCAGACTTCAGATATATGTTAGTTGCCTCACTTCGAAAGACTTTCATAATCTAAATCAAATATTTGGATGCAAAAAAATATATATATAAAATTAATAAGGAATCAATCATACTAAAGATATTAACTTAAATAGGAATATTATTTCTTTACCGTTTCTATCTATCTATATCTATCTATAGCCCGACGCCCTAATCCCGCAAAGGGTGGCCGCAGACAAAACGCCTCCAAGTCACTCTGTCACCCACCATTTGACTCCCCTCCCCCCAACTCACCCCCCCTCCCTCATATACCTCTCAACTCCATCCCTCCACCTCATCCTCGGTCTACCCCTCCCTCTCCCTCCCTCCACCACACCTACATACACCCTCTTAGTCAGTCTTTCATTCTCCATTCTCTCCACTGCAAGATATCTCCTTTGAGATTACAATTTTTTTTTTTTTGCTACTTCCTTGAAATATGCATTTGCAAGACTAGACGTCGAACATTTTCGAAGGAAACTATTCGTTTCCTATTTAACAGTTTCGCTGCACTGATTAACTGCTATTCCTTCCATCTTCAAATGATTTACTCGGGTGCGAAACTGAGGAGTTAGACACAGCTTTTCTTGCCACTGTCAACAAGGGAGATATTTCCTAAGTTGCACATAATGGTGTGGCCGGCAACAATAATATGTAAAATTGACAGAGTTTACAACTTCAGTAGATGATGTATATTTTTTAGTTTTATTTTGTTACCTCTACCTATTTTAGTCAGCTAAGGAGGACCCATTAATTACGTAGGGGTCATTGATGGTCATGGCTAAACTCTGCAATTCCAAAAGCCTCTTACAAGCTGAATTATAGACTACCATCAGAAGACAACAAGAATGAAATAATGATAATGCACTTTGGTTGACGGGATTAAAGAGTACATGTTCTGCGACCTTCACCACTTCTCCAACAAAAGAAACAATATTGATGAAGAAGTTAAAGGGAAGTGCTGATGAAAAAGGTGTGGTGCGAGCAAGTAAAATGAACACTGAGTAAAACAGAAGGAATAATAAGAGGGTATATGACGGAGCTCGATGAGAGAGAGAGAGAGAGAGAGAGAGACTGCATAGGAGTACATTGGAAGAACAAATAACAGGAGACCTGTCAGCTCATAACGAGATTTTCTGTTGGAAAAAAAATGTCAAAACTACTAAAAGGCAACCAACGTGGAAGAAAAAAGGACAGAAGAAATTAAGGCTCACCCTATCAACCACTCCATCTGATAAAACCGACACGAAGAATATAGAAAAAACACCATGCTTGTAAAAAAGGACAAGCATGGAAAGTTTATACGAGAGGCAGAAGAGAAACTACTGTGTACTGTGTAATAAATTATCTATTCTATAGATCTGTAAAAGGAAGAGCCTACACAATCTCCCAATGTTCTCTTTATTAAGAAAACGTCTCGAAGTCGTCGGCACACTCTTCAATCTTGAAATAAAGAAAACTCAGTTATTTGTATGGTATAGACTCAAAATGTCTGTCTAACCGAATTATAAAAGCATCAATAGTTTTTGCACTAAATGCTGTTGTTGGTAACGTCTTCATTTTTTTCACCACCCTATTATTATAGTTTTTCGCTATAATCGGTATTGCATCTTTTATTTATGAGTTTCATTCCATTATTTTTTATCACGGTGTCATTCTGTATATCATCACTAACATCGTCAAGTTTGTTAAGAATTGTAAATACTTGTGTAAGATACCCTAATGGCTCTCTCTCTCTCTCTCTCTCTCTCTCTCTCTCTCTCTCTCTCTCTCTCTCTCTCTCTCTCTCTCTCTCTCTCTCTCTCTCTCAAGAGAAAACATGTTCAGGTTCTTTAGTCGCTCTTTGTAGGTAAATATCGTAGAATTTGGATAAATTTGTGGCTCTGCGTTGCACACGCTCGTCCCTTTCTTCGTCCTTAATAAGATTCGGGGACCATTGCTGCACACATTATCGATGTATACAAATGACGTATTAAGCTTAGAGATTATATCGGACGTTTTACATGCAGAATTCCTTGATATGAAGCTGAGCATTTTCTTGCTATGTTAACGGCTAATAAACACTTTGGGAGTTTTTGAGGTCGTTACTGGTAATAACTGTTAAATCCTTCTCGTCCTTTAATTCCGACAAGGGTATTGAATATCCGCCATCCATATTTATTTTATTTTTTTCGCCAAAATACATTACCTTAAATTTATCTCTATTAAATTTCATCTGACGATCGCCATTCCAATTTACTAACTTAGCCAGGTCGTTTTATATAGATTCGCAGTTTGCTTTCGTAATTACATAGCCTCCAATCCTCATGACATCTACAAAGTCCGCTACCTTAGAAAGGAGTCCATTTTCTAGATCACTGAGGTAAACAGCGAAAAGAACTGATCCTAGAACTACTCACTGAGAAACTTTGCTTGTTACTTCTAGCCAGTGTGATGATTCACCATTTATCTCTACACGTTGCTTGCGATTCAATTACCAGTTACCAATCCAGGAACATTTGTCAAAGAGAGAGAGAGAGAGAGAGAGAGAGAGAGAGAGAGAGAGAGAGAGAAAGGGAGGGAGAGGGGTAAAAATGAAGCGAAACTGATATGGCAGAAAAGGGAAACCCGCAAAGAACAAGAAATGGAATTGGGAAAACCCACCGAGGATAAAGCAATGAGGGCCAACCTTGCACAAATGAAAACATATACGTAGATAAACAGCAACGAAAATCGATTTTATATAGGACGCGTCCATACGTGCTCTCGAACATATATTAGCAACACGGCAGGCAACATGTTCGGGAAAATGTTTGCAGCAGTATTTGGACAGATGTATGCAAACATGTTTCAGTGCAGCTTTGAATACTGGCAGCAGAGGCGATGGGATATGAGTGTCCATACCAGGCGCCTGAGACTTCATGATGATGTTGCGAACACGATCTGGACGCTGCTGTTCCCAACATGTTTGCAGCGTGTTTAATACTGTGTTGCTTACATGCTGCAAGCGCTTGTTCGAGCACACGTGTGGACGCACACTTAGAGTGTTGTTAAGCGTCGTCAAAGAATTTCAAAGGGTTCTGAATTTTTTGTTTGCTTACATTTGCTCCCAGAAACTTTTCTGTACATTGAAGCACAAGAAGTTGAGACGTAAGGAAGTTCTCTCTCTCTCTCTCTCTCTCTCTCTCTCTCTCTCTCTCTCTCTCTCTCTCTCTCTCTCTCTCTTCAAATGTATATATATATATATATATATATATATATATATATATATATATATATATATATATATATATATATATATATATATATACTGCATATGTTAATAAGCAAGTAGCCTTTGAAACTGTAATCAATTCTGGCGCTCATCAAATGCTACCATAGGCTAATTGCCCCTTGGTCTCTGCTGAAGAGAAAGGACTTCTTTGTTTCCTTTGAAACCCGTATCTCTCCGCGCTTTTTTTTTTTTTTTTTTTTTTTTTAGCAGCTACACAATGTAAATTTCTCAGTCTGTTATCTTTGTCTACATTACTGCAACAGTGGGTGTATGTTTAGAATATATGAAATAGCATGTATTTAAGACTCATGGCCAGTCCACTAGTCAATTAATTTGTCTACCATTCTCTCTCTCTCTCTCTCTCTCTCTCTCTCTCTCTCTCTCTCTCTCTCTCTCTCAAACACACACACACTTTGGACGCTGTCACACACCCTTTTATTGTCTCCTCTGGCATTGTTATTGCCCGCCTTTTGCAGGGCGGAGCCATAATGTGTTTGCCTGCGTTTGTATGTGTGTGTGTGTGTGTGTGTGTGTGTGTGTGTGTGTGTGTGTGTGTGTGTGTGTGTGTGTGTGTGTGTGTGTGTTACCATTATATCTAATGAACGGCTTGAGCTATCAACATGAAACCTTCACGGTATCAAGATATGGCCAAAATCTTGGACGAGTTCGAAAATGGGCACCCAGGGTCAATGTCAAACCCATCAAAATGGCTGCCAAAGGTCAGCTAGCTTCTTTAATATGGATTGACATTTTTATGAAATACGATGATTAATTCCTTAGAGTTCTGCTAATATTCTTCACGTTTGGTTTATAACTAGGTGAAAACTTGGCTAACAGCATATTGTGGCGGGCGATTAGCATTCGGCTTCTGAATGCTTCTCTTTCATTTTTTTCATTTTTTCTTCCAAGAAACAAGCTGTATTTCATCAGCACGTTCCTTTATGTATGTATCCATATCTATCTGTCTATCTATCTATACGAGTACGTATCTATCTGTCTATCCAATTATATATATATATATATATATATATATATATATATATATAACAGCTTTATTTTGACACATGAATAGCCCTCCATTACTTTCAAATCCACTTTCATGCATTTCATTGACTTTTATTTTGCGAATATTTAACTGAGCAAATCTACCTTTCTTTTACAGGTCCCAGAGTGTAAGTTATACTTCAGATAAGGAGACAATTCCTGCTAAGGACAAGAGTGTGTATGGCCAATCTTTAGATTTTCACCTTTCAACAACTGAGAAAGCATAGAAGAGGAACATCGCGCGTGGACTTTCGTGAAGGATATATGGGCAAACTTCGATAATGTTTGATAGTAACTGGTGTATCCTGCAGTGAAACTGTAGATGGACTTCAAGGAAATCCATAGTAAGAGAGTCTGAAGGGTCTAATAAGGAAGACTGGAATAAAAGCCAAATCTATTACTGTCTAAGAATTGTGCTAGAATATTTTCGAGGTAATGCTTTATTGCCAGTGTGGCCCTTTTTTATTCAGTGTTTTCTGTTGGACTAAAGGTAAAATAATGAAAACTTAGGGACATTTAACTACTGGCACTCTCTTTGTACATAACACAGACACTTGTTAATTACATTTACAGGTATAATGGTGGATGTATTAGCCACTTCACATATAATTAACAGTCTTACAGTAGCCTTCACAGAAAGTTTGTTTAACTTTTGAAAAACACAGTGATCTCCAAGAAAGTGACAGACAAACGTATCACACTGAAATTCAATATACTTCACAAGATCTTATTGTTAAATTAAAAAAAAAATCAACTAAAATGTGGAAACGTTTCTGATGAAAAATTGGTGGCTCCAGTATCAAAATATCACAGTTGAAAATTTAGACAAAGCGCACTGCTTACGAAGAAAATATTGAAATGAAACTCTTTTCACTATGTCATTATGAGAGCGTCCAGATGCAAAACACTAAACTGAAAAATTTTCGTATCTCTACTGTACATTTAAAGAGTATGTGTGAAATTTTCCGTAAAAAGCCTGTGTCAGGTGTGAGGTGACATATAAGGCATAGATGAAAATAAAATATTTGTTGCGAAATGTCAAAATATAAAGAGTCTGAGATGAATGCAAAGTGTCCAAATATTATACAAAAGGTACAGTGTGAAATTGATGCGCAGATATGAAATGATATATAAAGCGCCACATAGTTGCGGGAAAAAAATCTTTCGCAAACTTAAGCATACAGTGTAATATTATTTTTACATATGTGTCAATCGATGAAAATGGTGAATGAAAGTGGTGCGTGGCTGTGGCTCCCTGCAGGCCACAGCGTAACGCGGCACCACAACCCCCACCACAGCATCATCGTCACACTCCTTCTCATCCTTTGGGCACATGGTGCACTCAGCGTGAAATGTGAGTACTGATAACATTATTAGGGTTACCGATTTTCGACCTGTTCTTCTTTGTCTCCCAGTTATATAGCATCTATGCCTTATCATCTCTCTCTCTCTCTCTCTCTCTCTCTCTCTCTCTCTCTCTCTTCAATCGCTACTGTTATCAGGTCGCCACTTTCTTGAACTCTGTTTGCATTCTCTCTCATTACGGCAAGCACGATATATATCCCCAACCAGTCACTCTAATCTCTTTTCTGTTCAACTTCCTATTACAGGAGTTGACCGATACTCAGTCTCACATATACGCAAAGGGTCAACTCTGGAAATGTTTACATCAATCCTCCTTTTTCAATGTTAATGACTGGTGCAACCCGTACATTTCGAAAAGAGCCTATCTTAGTCTTGGCATTGTTTTCGTTTATTATTTCCCGGAAAAGAAGATCTCCGGCTTATCACTGTGTGATTATTTTTGTCATGTAAAAGAGCACAACGTAAATATACTCAGTAAAACTTTGTTTTATATATATATATATAGGATAGCCTATACGGATGCTACGGACTGATGATGCCAATTATTTTACAACACTAGAATTATCAGTGCATATCATTTGTCCTCCCAGCTTCACTTTTTTACTTCCCTTCCTATCTTCATCTTTTCCATTCATTCAGCAGCTTAACTACGTATTCTTCTTTAATTTGTCAACCTTCTTACCCTTCTTTTTTCTTCTCGTTTCTTCTACTACAGCCGCTTCAGAGTTTTTAAAATAATTTACTTCTTTCTTTCCCCTCTTTCTTTTCATCTCCCTTTTATTTTCATTCCATTGCTGGGCAATGCTTTCTTCACTATACTCAACACCAAAGTCTCGTTTTTCTTCAGTCATCTCCTAGGTTATTAATTTTCGTTTGGCTATTTTATACCTTTTCTTAGTTCTCTTTTCTTGTGAACCCTCTCCTCTCTCTCCCCGTCCCTCCCTCCCACTCTCTCTCTCTTTCTCTCTCTCTCTCCTCCTTCCCTGTATTTTTCTCGCTTTTGGGCATACTGCTGTCTTTTCTATTTCCTTTCAATGTCTCTCGTTTCCTCACTTCATCTGACTAAACCGCCAGTCTGTAAACTACATCACGTCTCTCCCTCCTTGCCGTATGCCTTTGTTGCTTTCCGGATTTCTTTCTCTTCTGCCTTTATTCTCAAGCCGATGCACATTCTTTATCTGGTTTGTTCTTCTTCATTTATTCCTTTCAGTTCTTAGTGTCGAAAGTCTACTCTTTGTAGCTCAGTTTTATTTATATACGTCAGTTTCATCATTGTGCTCTCTCCCATTAATTTGTTGTAGTCAAAACTTTTACCTATTTTGCCTACTGATATTTATAACTGCATACCAATCTTGTCCTTTATCCTCAAAATATTCATTGGGATAACACATTACTTCTTCGTTCGCTACAATATTCTCTTCCTATCTGGCAGATTCCTGTATTCATCGCATTATTATTAGAATTCTATATACTTTCCTCTTGGTTTTTTATCAGAAGTAACCGAACTGCTTCTACATAGCACTTGTGTATAAACATATTCCTTTCTATTTTTTAAAAAATGTAAGCTTTGACTTCGTTTAGTCTTTCAGTTATGTCCTCATTTTCCGAGTAATTCAGAATGTCGTTCTTTCCTGCATCTGTTTTCTGAATTCATTATTTTTCTTCATATATTTTTACAGTTACCAAAACTGATCCGATTCTGTCCTCTTCTTTTCTCTTTGTAAATACTTCTGAATCATATTCCTCTGTTTTATGTACTATGTCTCCTTTCTTATATACACTGTTTTGTATCTATCTATCTATCTATCTGTCTATTTGCACCCCACTTTTTTACCTTTAAGGACTGTTTCAAAGCATACAGTTTCTTTTCACATATATCGTTCCCTATTTATTTCCTGTTCATAGATTGCATTATTTCTCGTCTTCGTTTTCCTTTACTGCGTTATTATTATTATTATTATTATTATTATTATTATTATTATTATTATTAATACCATTATTATTATTATTATTATTTACTCTTCGCGTCTGTCCAGAAAATATGTTCTATGACAAAAGTTCCGTTGAAATTTAACTGCTACTTCCTCTCACTGTATTTTCGTGGTTGATCCTGATAATGAGGTTTGGAATTTTGCTCAGACCATAGAATATTCTCTTTAATTTGATGCGACAGAGAAGAATGAGTGAGAAACAGGCGCAGTGGAATGGCAAACTTTTGTCCCTGACTGTATTATGCTTCCATTGTGTGATGCATCACATAATCCCTTTCTTATTACATTCACATTGCCAAGTCTGTTCTTAGTCTTCTCTTTGCCTTTTTTTTCGTCTCTTCTTCCTCCTTATTCACATTTTTAATTCCCTCTTCAAACTTCCCTCGTTTGTTACATTTTAAACATTCACACGTTCCTTTCACTCATTCTCAGGTGAATGAAGTATTTCGTTGTTAGCTAACATAGATGACTCGAACTGAGGCGTTGGAGGGGAGCTAACCGTGGTGGCGCTGTACACCCCAGATAACGCAAGAGCAACCTTCCCGACCCACCCTGTGCTCTGGATGAGGACCCCGGTCAGGCTGGTGGGGCGCCGTCTCCCACGTGGAGGCTGCTGCTCCGTACGCCATTTTTCTCAGTATCGACTGTATAGAGAACCTACGACACGACGCCATAGGGGTAGTTGCCTGTCTGGTAGTAGCAGGATTAGACTGAGAGCTAAGCCACCTTTTCAGTCTCCTACGATTCACTCTTTCCCTGTTCAAAATCATCTGACTTTTGATGGTATACGGTCCTAGAGCTGTCCCGACCAAGAGGTGCTTAATCTAGTTTCTGGTCACAACTTCCTCCATCCATAATGCTTTTCCCACCAGGAAGAATCAGTTTTATCCACAAAGTTCGCGCTATGCAGTTATTTACATCCGCAGTATTTCACCATCCAAAAATTTACTATATCCACAATATTTCCATAAAACACAAAATGTTCTATCACATTCTTCCTCCTCTTCACAGTGTTTATCCCCGCATTACTGTTTAACCACACTGTTTTCACTATCTTCAATTTCTCATTCCCAGTGTTCCCATTATCCACATTCATATCTTTCATAATATGCTCACAATCCAGAGACATTTTGGGTCAGCTTCACATTATAACCACCCTGTTCCCACCAATCACAGTTATGTATAATCCATTGTGTTCCGACTCAGAAACTTCAGCCATATCTCTCGTACTGCTCTCCCGCGCCCCTCCTCCTACATCTGAATCTCCTTCCCCTGTATTCCAAGTACGCGCTTTAAACTCACTCAGGTACCTGTCTTCGATCAGGGAAGTAAATATGCTTTCGAACTTATGGTCCCAGTAAGCTCGAGCCTTTTGACACCCCTCGACCTTCCACTTCACCTCGTTTGTCCTTCCCATGTCTGTTTCCCCTAATACCTTTTCTCTTCCGTTTCTTTCTTTTCCCTTGCTTCTTCCCTCTCCCCTCCCCCCCTTTACCTCTTCCTCCTTGTTTGCGACTCCCTTCGTCTTTCCTTCCACTTTTTCACCCCACTACTCCCTCCTGTACTTGACCACCTCTATACTTCCCTTTCCTTTGTCTCTCCATCTCTTATGCACCTATCTCCTACCCCTCCATTCCTCCCTACCTCTACTTTTTCGGATCTCTAGCTTCTCCCCATCTCTCCATTATCATTCCATTTTCTTTAACCCTACTTCCATTCTTCAATAGTCTCTCCCTATTTCTTCTTAACCGTCCACCGCCTCTCCCCTGAATTCGGCTCCCTCCCTTTACACTCACCTCCGTCCCCAAGTTTCTTCCCACTTCCTGCAAGCAAACTTGACTGCGACTGGCGGAGGTAAACGAACCCATCAGCTTGTCTGACCGGTCAAAACAAGGCCTGAGATTGCTTTGCCTATATTCAGATTTTGGTTTGCTTAACACTGAATGTATGCTTACAAAACTGTTTTTTTTCTTTTTAAGTAAAATGAAAAGTGTAATAACCGAAGCTGTATAAATACCGTATGAATTAGGATAACGTCTTTCTAACCAGTCTTCACAATTTTTAGTATCTAGGATAAAGTTGGCTATATATTGAAAATGGACACACACACACACACACACACACACACACACACACACACACACACACACACACTTGACGACGCAGTTGATAGAGCACTCGACTCCCAATCTTAGTGACCCGAGTTCAAGCCCTGCTCATGCCATGATGCTAGCATGGGTGAGATGAGTTCTCTCACTTGTCAAGTTAACTCAAGGCTCACTGTGGTGGAAAACCAGCAAGGGTTCGAAAGTCAGCAGGGTAAAGATTAGGTGGTATGTACTTTTGTGCCTACGCCTCACTCCAGCCTTGGCAAGGCTTGGTAGTGTGCCGGTGCTTCTCCCGAGCAGCCAGGGTCAGCCAGCTGGCCCCCTTAGGTTAGGATACCAGATTAAGGATCTGTGTATTTTGAGCTACTGGCTCTCGAGGTGGATGGCAAGCTGGTGACAGGGAGAGCTGGAGCTCCCGTTTCACCAGCCCTCGGGAGTTTATCCTGACCATCTCCCTTTGCTGAACATTTTCAGTGCATTCATTTACACAGAGAGTAGGCCAGCATGCTCTCATAATACCTCTACCTTCAACTGTCTACACCACACTACATGCGCATAACATATCACACCTATTCACTCTCTTTAGTAATGGCCGCTGCAATGTTACTATCAAATGAGTTGGTACCTCGTATTGCCACCACCGGCAGGGTAGGACTGGCGGCACAGGGTCCACCCGGTCGCCATTAAGCGACTGTGCCGGCAGCGACTGTTGCTATTTCCTGTAATGCTCGTCAGCGAAGAAATGAAGGTGCGGCCTTATTCTTAACCAACATCCGCGGCCTTACCACAAATTTAAACTCAGTTCATTTATCCCTTCACTTCATATCCCCTTTGGCCCTTTTCCTCACAGAACCACAAATCTCACCCTCTACTGATATATCCCCATTTTGTTTTCCTGGTTACCATCTCCTTACAAACTTCCGTAACAAGGGTGGCACCTGTTGTTATATCAAATCCCAATATGCAGCTGACACTATTTTATACTTCCCTTCATCCAGTTTTGAATACTCATTACATAAACTAAATTGTCAAAATATTACCAAATATATTTGTGTAGTTTATCGCTCCCCCAGTGCTTCCTCGGAACCCAGTGTATTTGATTCCATATCCATACAGTTGAATAACCTTAACCTTATCCTTACCATTGAAATTACCATTTTGAGTAATTTTAACATACATAATGTTGAATGGTTATAGCATTCTGCAAGGACTGACGACTCTGGTCTAGAGTGCAAGCTGTTTGCGGAATCGTTTAATCTCACCCAGCTGGTAAAGCAACAAACCAGAATACCTGATAATCCTGACCATAATGCCCATCTTTTGGATCTGTTCTTGACAAATAATCCAGATCAATACAGGATAGAGGAACTGTCACCACTTGGGTCCTCTGACCACAATCTCATCAAAGCCTCATTAGTTAACCTCCCCACACCTCCCTGTTCTGGACCTGCCACAGTGACCCGATGGCACTTTGATAAGGCAAACTGGAATGGATTTAGAAATTAACTTGCTGACATTCCATGGCAGTCTTTCTTCTCTAGTGATCCCAATTCTACTTAGTCCCACATTTGCGACTTAATACTTGCTGGTAAGGATTCATTCATACCAAGTCAACAGTTCACTAAAAGATCGAACTCTCCAAAATGGTTTGATGGCAACTGTGCAAGAGCAACAGCCCAAAGTCATTAGCATATAACTCTTACTTAAATTTAAAAAAAATCTGAATCACTCTCTCAGTTTAAAATTGCTAGAAATCATGCAAAAGCTGTATTAAATCTAGCAAAATCAAACTTTCTTCAAAAGCAAGCATCAAAACTACTTGACAACCCTAATGACAATAAAATATTCTGGTCAACTCTTAATTCTTTCAATAAAAACTTTAACAAGTCATCTTCCATTCCCCCACTAAAATCTTCAGATGGTAACATTACGAGTACAAATGACCTGCGTCGGAAAGCGGGTATTTTTGCCAGTACATTTGCAAGAAACTCTGCCATAAATGATACCAGCCAGAATGTCCCAGTACTAGAACTTGACTCTCCCGAAATTGCCCCACTTAAAATATAGACAAGATACGTAAAATCCATCCTAGACAATTTACCTACCAACAAAGCTCCAGGCTCAGGTGGAATTCCGCCAATTGTTTTGAAAAAGTGTTCCCCTGAACTTGCCTCTGTTCTAGCAAAAGTATTCAGACCATGCATACATACTTCTTTATTCTCAATTTCATGGAAAGAAGCCAATATCCGCCTAATTCCGAAGAAAGGAAGTTCCTCTGACCCCTCTGACTACAGACCAATAGCTGTCACATCTTCTCTTGGTAAGGTATTTGAAACTTTAATTAATAAGCACATTGTTAAGTATCTTGAATCCAACAACATTATTAGTGATGAACAATATGGTTTTCGCCATGAAAGATCCACCATTGACATACTCAATCTCCTAACTCATACCATCCATCAATCAAGAGAAACTCATGCAGTAGCTCTTGATATTTCTAAAGCTTTTGACAGCGTATGGCACCGTTTCCTGCTGTCCAAACTCCCTTGCTATGGACTAATGTCTTTTGTTCCTTTGATTTCTTCATATCTTAGTGACAGGAAAATAAGAGTAAAAGTAGATGATGTATATTCCAATTTCCACTCAATTAACGCCAGCATGCCTCAGGGGTCAGTTCTGGCGCCAACCCTATTCCTGGATCATATTAATGATCTCTTGTCTGTCACCCACAATCCCATCCATTCCTATGCAGATGACTCAACACTACATAGTTCATTCACACTCAGACATCCATTTACAAAGTCTAATATCTCTACCTCTCAACTCAGTACAGCCATCTCCATAAATCAAGACCTATCTATGATCAATGAATGGGGACAAAACAACCTTGTATCTTTTAATGCTAGTAAAACTAAATATATACAATTTGCTAATAGACAGATATTGCCAGATTCGTACATTACGTTCAGTACTACTAATATTCCCATCTCCAAAAGTACTGAAATTCTTGGCGTCTCACTTAACAGTGCCCTCAGCTGGACCTCTCATGTTAGATCACTTGCTAAATCCGTCTCAAAGAAACTTGGATTATTGTACAGAGTCCGTAACCTCTTCACTGATGAGCAATTAGCTATAATTTATAAGAGTCATGTGCTCTGTCAGCTTGAATATTGCTCACCCTTATCGAATGAATGTGGAGAGGTTGCATTAAAACAACTAGACAAAATTCAGAACAAAGCTGTTAGACTTATGAACAACCCTGCTATTACAAATAAACTTCCTCCCCTGCAAGTAAGAGGGAATGTTGCCTCCCTTCCATTATTTTACAGATATTTTTTTGGCAAATGCTCAGACGAAGTTGCATCCATGGTGCCACCTCTCCATACCTTCTCTCGTGCTACACGGCCATCTGGTAGCGCTCATGACTGGAATGTCACTCAGCCATATTGCAGAACTTCTGCCTATCAGAATTCTTTCATTCCCCGAAATGCATCCCTCTTGAACTCGCTTCTCCAGAGTTGTTTCCCTCCAAATTTCAACCCACAGTTGTTCAAGTCTAACTGTTACAGATATTTTATGAACAGACGACACCAGTAATCTGGTGTATGGATTATTATTTTTTTTTATTCATTTGTTTTTCCTTCCTCCGTTCTGTTACTTAAAAAAATAGATATTATTATTATTATTATTATACCGTAATTATCTGTCTATCTATCTATTGCCAGACGCCTCAATCCCGTTTGGGGTGGCCACAAACAAATCGCCTCCAAGTCGCCTTGTCCCCCGCCATTTCACTGCCCTGCTTCCAACTCACACCCCCCTCTCTCATATACCTCTCCACCCCATCCCTCCATCTCATCCTCGGCCTCCCCCTCCCTCTTCCCCCCTCCACCTCACTCACATACACTCTCTTCGTCAGTCTTTCACCCTCCATATTCTCCACATGGCCAAACCACCTCAGTGTGTTCCTCATAACGCTTCCTATCACATCCACATCCACACCACAATGCCATTAATAATTACTATTATTATTATTATTATTATTATTATTATTATTATTATTATTATTGTTATCATTATTATTTACTGTTATTATTATTATTATTATTTACACACGCATAGGGCCTCAGGGCGATGTAACAGGCAAACTACCTATTGCAGTTAGATACCATCTTAAAGGTTTAGACTATAATTACCCCTAATTGAAAGATAAGGATGCGCTTTACTTTCTCCCAGTTAGTCTACCCTTTTCTCCCAGTTTTTCTCTACACTCAATACCAGTTCCTAACACGGTCAGAAATACGGCTTGTAAAATTTTAATATTCATAGTCTGTATTCCATAATTCACACTGCATTTTGAACAAGCAATAAAATGGTTGGAATATCCTTTAACAAAGCATTTTCCCCATACTGGATTTACCTTGTGCTGAAAGTTTTTCCCCATATAGGAACTGCCTTTTTCCATGCGTGTTTGTGATTTGTTTTCACGACCGTAATTGCATTTTACCGCGACTGAATTTTTCACCCCAGTCTCAAAATTTGGGGTATAGTTGGGTTGCAGTTGCTTTCAGTTTATTTTCCAGTCTCATTGTACGGTAATACTTTTTATCAGTGTTCACATTAATTCCATTATTAAACAGCTACATGCCAAATTCGATGCAGCGACTTTGTCTTGTTGTTTCAATTCCACACTTTTTCCAGTATGTGCTTCCCCTTTCATTTAACTCTTTATTTATAGCACATTCTTTTTCATTATCCAAATTTAATTTTTAGTCAGTGCTTGTTGATTGTTGTAAGAATGAATCACATTTATTTTGTTATACTTTTACATTCGTCGGAAAGTTTTCTGTCTTTGGCTATGTTAAGGAAATTATCGACCCGCCCTCTAGACAGTCGACCAAGGTCATCCACCAGTATCTCACAACAACCCTTCTCCTCCCTTGCTGCACGTGTTGCCCTAGCAACTGTAACAATTCCCTGTCTGGCAGTTCGCCAACCTAACGTTTCCACTTATCACCCTCGTCTCCCACATAGCATTTACCCAGCATCGACTTCACCCACTTAATTTTACTCTCTCAGACCATTCTTTACTCATCAAAAATTTACCTGTCACTTACCTGGCCTAGCTTATTACCCTCCATCCACTTCTTCAAGCTTGTACTGACCTCTCATCGACTCTACGCATCTGACATTTAGTTCTCATCCACTTTGCCCAACCAACATTTACCATAATTATTACCCTCCTTGCCCACCTACATTTATGTATCATCATCCTCTTTGTCCACCATATTGCCCATTTGACATACCTACCACCGCCCTAGCCACATTGACCAATGGAATAACTCCAGCTTTCTGTTCAGTTAGGGAAAACTTTTTTCCCATCTAGCCCTAACCTAACCTATCCATATATTCCAGTAAGCAATCCACCAAGCCATTATCAAACCACCATAATACCCCAACAATATTCCAGCTAAATTCCATCTGGCTCACTAGCCAACACAAAGCCCTAACCAAATCCCTACCTAGCCCCTGCTGAACCTCCATCAGACCACACCCAAACCATATGCCAGTCCAAACCCATACCAATCTCGCATCACACCAAACTCACATCACAGCCGCCACCAAACCCGTTATCAGTACCGGTACCAATGGAGTAAAGAGAAAACAAACAATAATAGATTTAACGGTCCTTTCTGGGCTATTTGTTACATAGAAGACTGAATATCTAATGTTCTATAATACCGGGCGTGTGTATAGTATATGGGGTTGGGGCACAACCATAACTGGGAAGAAGATATTGGTGAAATTTGGCAGGATGGTTGGAATTGGGTCCCAGATGAGCTAGCTTCAATTTCCTTTCTGAAATTGCTGAACGGGTGTTTCTCTGAATTGAAGATAAGGATAACAGAGCTAAAGTCTAAATATACCAAGTGATTCTGCGCGCAAGATGGTGGGACTTATGTGACTTCACGACACTCTCTGTTTTCTGTGATGTCAGAGTCTGGCTCTGACATCACAGAAAACAAAATAAGGGGAAACTTGTATATGGGTGCGACTTCAAAGTTCTCGGTAATTCACCTTTTTTTTTTTTTTTTAACCTATCACACTATTTTTCTTTATTAACTACGTGTATCACTCTTATTTCATAATTTATATAAATAGTACTGACAGTTGGGGAAGTGTCAGGTTATGGGGATATACGCAACTCGTACTGTCTCGGTGAAGATTTCATCCCTAACAGTAGCAATGAACCCAGCATTTGAAGACGTTGTGACTTCTTGCGCGACTCCAACGAAATTCTTGCCTAAAGTGGACTGGCTTGGTATATTCAGACTTTGAGCAAAACAGGAAGACTTTTCCGTGGCTGCGGAGCCCTCCAGCCACAGTTGGCAAAAAAAAAAAAAAAAAAAAAAAAGAGACCACAATAGACAGCACGGAAAAACTGACATGGAACATTCACAGGAAGGATTGAAGAGAGAGAGAGAGAGAGAGAGAGAGAGAGAAACATCTAATTGGGACTTGAACCTAGATCATCATCCACGTGATGTTTGATTGTTATTACACTATTGTGGTCTACCACATCCCTAGGCCCTTTGCTTCATTAGACTGGAATTGTTGGTCGATAGTTTTATCACCATTAACTCTAATTTGTCCCGTCCATTGTTAAGCAATTATCGACTACCATTTTGTTTGTCCCGTCCATTGTTAAGCAATTATCGACTACCATTTTGTTTGTCCCGTCCATTGTTAAGCAATTATCGACTACCATTCTGTTTGTCCCGTCCATTGTTAAGCAATTATCGACTACCATTCTGTTTGTCCCGTCCACTGTTAAGCAATTATCGACTACCATTCTGTTTGTCCCGTCCACTGTTAAGCAATTATCGACTACCATTTTGTCACTTCCTCTGGAAATTTAACATACTTGAACCACATCCCTTCGTAGTCTGTGGTTTGATATGGTAAATAACTTTGGAGCTTCCGATAATTCCTAATATGTTTTGTTCCTTAATCTCGGTATCATGTTTGTTACTCTTTGCTAACCCGCTGTAAATTATCCACATCGTTCTTGTAATGTCATGACCAGAAATGAACACAGTACTCCAGATGTGGACTTACTAAGGAATTGTACAAGGTGAGAATGATTCTCAAAACATTTAAAGCGACTGAAGAAATTGTTTAGGGGACCCTTTATCAAAATAATGTTTTCTGGAAATCAAGATAAGCTATATCAGCAGATTTAGTTTTGTTATACGTATCATTTATATCGCTGAGAAAGTCCTGGAGATTAGTTATACATGGACGATTGTTCCAGAATCCGTGTTTTGAGTCTTTGAGAGATTATATTATTTTCAGTGTCTTATTATACTGTTTCTAATTATGGTTCCTAACAACTTGCATTATACTGATGGAAAGGTAATTTGGGCGATAATTTCAGTGTTGTGATTTATTGTTTTTTTTTTTTTTTAATAAGTTGCATTTGCTAGTTTTCAGTCATGTGGAACATTGCCACTTCTGCTATTGGTTTCGATATTTCATTTTCTCTCCATTACATCACTTGGAGACATCCGATCTGACCTGGCTCTTTCGTTGATCTTTACTTATGTCAAAATTAATTACTGATGTCAGTGATTTTAACGTTATTAATTGTTTTATACTCTTCTATCGTATGAAGGAGTACGAAGAAATTGAATATTAATTCTAAAATACTCCAATAAAATTCCAAGAGTCCCACCAAAGCAAACAAAAAACCACTACAAACCCAGCAGATAACACCACCACAGCCACATCAAACCACACATCGCCGCCACGGAATTCCATGAAGCCCCTTAAACCCCACAACAAAAACCTTCAAACTCCCATTATAACCCCACTAAACCTCTAACATACAGTAGAAATACGAATATAGCACCACAAACCCCATACATAACCACAGTAAAGCCTCACCAAAGCCCAATAAAGGCCACATCAAGCACACACCAAATGAACTCCAAGCACCAGCCTAAGCAAGACCAAGCACCCATCAAACCTCCTACCCAACCTTCACCAAGCTCCCACCAAAGCCGACCGAACACTCACCAAACCAACACCAACCAACAAAGAAACAACACCAAATGTCGTATAAAACAACCAGCGATCACTCATCTAACTCCGATCAAATCTCCAATAGAGCCCCCTCCAAATTCCTACAAATCCCCAACGAATCACCACACAATCTCCAGTACAGATCTTTCTTAATCCATACCAGAACCCCATCCTGGCCCAATTAGTCTAAACTAGCAACATCCTAGCACTAATCCCATACCCCAATCTCTCCTCAGTCTACCCGTTCTTGCTAAGCCTCACTTACCCCTCCACTCTACCAATGCCCAACCAGCTTACCTACTCCCATCTTGCCCCCACTTATGCCCAACTAGCCCCATCTAACTCTTACCAAGCTCTCACCATTAGCCCTCCCTCTAGCCTTCATCAGGTCCCAGCCAAGTGTCCATCTACCCCACAAAATCCCCATTACTACCCCATTGTGACGCCATGAAATTCATCAAAATCCAACTAGCTTCCGCCTATCCAAAACCAATTCAAAACTAGTCCAACTTAGCCCAGCATAACTCACACGTAGCCCCACCAAATCCAACTAACTCGAAACTTAGCCCGTTCGTTTACACCTGTCGGAATGTGTGAAGGGGGCGGTGGGAGTTATGTTTGCTGAATTTTGAAACTGTACAGCCACAGAGAGAGAGAGAGAGAGAGAGAGAAAAGGGGATAGGGAGCCGAGGACGAAAGTGCGATGTAAGTAGAGAGAAAGTAAAAACTTATGAAGAAAAAATGAGAGTGGAAAGTGTAGAAAATGAAAGGAGCACGGTTAAATGGAAAGAGTGATAAAGGAAGCAGAGCGAACTAGAATGTAAGGAAGAGAAGAAAAGTGTAGAACGATAACGGAACGAAGGGAAATATGTAGAAGGAATCATTAAGAGGGGATGGGAAAGAGGGAACACGATGGGGAAACAAGTGAGATGGAGGCAGGAAAAGAAGGACTTGAGAGAGAGAGAGAGAGAGAGAGAGAGAGAGAGAGAGAGAGAGAGAGAGAGAGAGAGAGAGAATAATCGACTAAGAGGAGCTGCGGCAGAGGGGATGGGGAAGGGATGAGGCAGTTATGAGTGCGAGAGAAAATTAACCACAGCATCCTGATATATATATTACATTATCATTACAAACTTCAGACGATTTTACTTTGCTTAGGAGAGGAATTTCGAAATGTTGAGTCAAATTCCACCGTAATGAGCCCCTTCTCTACTGAACGGCTCTCTAAGTTTAATGCAATTTGTCGGAGAGAGCGTGGATATAGTTTAAGGACTACGTCATCGGGTTGAAGAGGTTAAGATTTTGAAGGGTAGGAAGGAAGATGATGACGGAGCGAGTGAGAGGGACTGAAGAAAAAATATGGTGAATAATGGGGTGTACGCATACAGCATGGGAAAGAATAGGAAGGAGAGAGAGAGAGAGGTCTTAAGGAATGCAAAGACAATAGGTTTGGAGGAAGAGGGAACTTGTTAAAAAGGAGACTTGGGAGAAAGAGGGAATAATAAGGATGAACGTCAAGGAATAGAATGAGGACGTAGAGGAGGAAAGTTGGTGATGATTTAAGGTTATATGCGAAGTTGGACAAGAATAATGATGAAGGAAGGAAAGAACAAAATGAAGAGGGATGTGAGAGTCAAAAGGAGAAACAGAATGATGGAGAGAGGAGAGGGAAAGACTGGTAGAGTATGTGGGGGAATGGGTGGAGTAGGAACGGATCGATGGAAAGTTGAAAGGTAGCCTGGGACCTAAAGACCCAGGAAGGTAGTGAGACTAAATAAAGGGTAATTAGGAGAGGAAGAATTTTGATGGAAGCAGAGAGTGAATTAACAGTTTTAGGTTCTGATCTTCACTCTCAGCTAAGTACAATTGTCTGATTTGACCTAAAATAATATCCGAGAAAAAATATGATCGTGAAGGGGTTGAAGAAGATGAAGAAAGAAAATAAGTACTCTTGAATAAATTGTAATATATGTAGGTAAAGTAGGTAAAGAATTGATGGAGAAGAAGTAGGAGAAACTATAAAATGAAAGGAGATAGAAAAGAAAAAAAAATATGGCTGGGTTGGCAGAAATGAACTGCTGACGACAAAACACCAAAGTTATTAAGAAGGAAGGAGAGAGAGAGAAGCGCTGGCCGGGAGATAAAAGAGGACGTAGTTAAAAGGAAATTCTGGTGAAATTTTTCCAGAAAGAAAAGAAGAATCAGACCGGGAGAAACATGAAATAGGTTAGTTATACAAACTAAATTCAAAGGGTATAGAAAAGTAGGAGAGAGAGAGAGAGAGAGAGAGAGAGAGAGAGAGAGAGAGAGAGAGAGAGAGAATTTTAAGCTTTTAGCTGATGCAAGATGGCGTCACCAAAAAAAATAATCATAACAAAAGCATTAAACATAATCTCTGTTTAACTGGGATCAACGATATTTTCATTTTTCTGCCTTTTCGTACGCAGCGTGGCCAATTGTATTGACATTTTAAACCGACGATATTAGTAATGACTATCGAAAGGTGGTTAAGAATGTAAATAATTTTTTGAGATGCCATGTTAGGTGTAACAGAACTATTCTCACATAATTAGGCAAAATTATTACCTCCGCCAAGGAGGTTATGCTTTCACCCCTGTCCGTTTGTTTGTCGGTTGGTTGGTTGGATTGTGAGCAGGAATACACAGAACTACTGGACAGATTTCCACGAAACTTGGTAGAAGAATTGGCCTTGGCCCAGAATAGACTCCATTAAATATTGGTGCCGAGCCGGATAAAGGTGCGGATCCAGGATTTTTTTTTTTTTTTTTCACTTTCTTTAACATTGCGAGATAGGGCGTTTTTCGAAATTTTCGTAAATTTTTCAGTGAATATTGCATGGATCTTTACAATTATGGTGTTACAACTTATGGGGTTATGAGTCTGATATTGGATTAGAGTTGATTGAATTAAAAGGAACTGCATGTTGGGCCTTGGCGGAGGAATGCATTAGTAACGCTTTCCATTGCATACATACCTGTATTAACTAGAATGGCACTACTAAAGCGCATACCTCTGCCATCAACATCCATGCAATATTCATTGAAAAAATTATGAAAATGCCGAAAAACACCATATCTCGCAGTGTTAAAGAAAGTGAAAAAATAACATCCTGGATCCGCACCTTTATCCGGATCCGTACCAAAATTTAATGGAGTCTGTTCTGGGCCAAGACCCATTCTTCCTTCAAGTTTCGTGGAAATCCGTCCAGCAGTTTTTGTGTAATCTTGCTCACAAACCAACCAACCAACAAACAAACGGACAGGGGTGAAAACATAACCTCCTTGGCGGAGGAAATTATACGGCGAGGTCCTTATTGAAGATGATTATAAGGAGCATTGTTATTATTGACTTCTTTGAGAATATATGAACTACCTTTTTTTTTTTTCGTACTTAACTAAAAATAGTAGTGTTGCTTTCACTGTTAACGTAAGAATACTAAGGTTTCCAGCTACTTAAATACGAATATGAAAATTATTAAGGAGATCAAATTATATGACTGGTGATACATAGACGTATTCAGCTAATGTATTCTGTACGCGTTAATATGCTTAGGAAAGAATACCTGATAACTTCATGAAACTGAATTACTGTACTTAAGAACGTCTATCTATCTATCTATAGCCCGACGCCCTAATCCCGCAAAGGGTGGCCGCAGACAAAACGCCTCCAAGTCACTCTGTCACCCACCATTTGACTACCCTCCCCCCAACTCACCCCCCCCTCCCTCATATACCTCTCAACTCCATCCCTCCACCTCATCCTCGGTCTACCCCTCCCTCTCCCTCCCTCCACCTCACCCACATACACCCTCTTAGCCAGTCTTTCATTCTCCATCCTCTCCACATGTCCAAACCACCTCAGTGTATTTCTCCTAATCTTTTCAACCACATCCACATCTACCCCACAACGTTCCTTCACTTCTTCATTCGTCAACCTGTCCCTCCATGTCACTCCACATGCTCCTCTCAAGTAACTCATTTCCACTGCTCTCACTCTTGACTTGTTCCCCTCTTGCAAGGTCCACGCCTCGCTTCCATACGTCAGGGTAGGGATCACAATACCATCATGCAGTGACTTCTTAACTTCCATACTCACCTCCCTATTTCTCATCACTGCTTTCAGTGTGCCAACAACCTTCCTTCCCTGCTGTACCCTTTCACGTACTTCATCCCCCAAAGTTCCATCCTTACTCATCACACTACCCAAGTACTTGAATGAACTCACATTCTCCATATCCTCACCATCCAACCTCACTGCACACTCTGTGACTTCATTCCTCTCAAACACCATAACTTTACTTTTGTTTATATTAACTTTCAGCTTCCTCCTCCTACACACTGTCCCAAATTCATTCACCAAACCTTGCAACTCCCATTCATCTTCACTCAACAATACTGTATCATCAGCAAACAGCAACACCGTTTGTATATCTTTGATGAAAAGTCATTGTAATGTGTTCAGCAGGTTCTCAAAACTCTCCTATATTCTTTAGAAACCATAATTAAGAACATCACTGATGCTTCTAGATTTTGTTACGACTATTCGTAATGTTTGTAGATGCTTAGTTAGGAAAATCTTCAATGCTTCCTGATATTTAGATAAGAATATTTAACGTGTCCACGTGTTTAGTTAAGAATGCTCCTTATGTTCTCAGATACTTAATTCAAAATATCCATAATGTATCTACATGATCAACGTTAGGACCCTTGATATATCTCCTCACGCTCTGTATTTAGTCTCTGTATTTATTCCAGAGATTTAGCCAAAACTTCTGTACGATTTTCAGATGCGTGCCATTACTTACATACCTTTCCATGCGTAATGAAAGGGAAGAATGACGTTCTTTCATAAATTACTTATAAAATATACTGTATTTAAGTTCCAGCTAATGACGATAGCACTGAGTAGATAGAAAGATGATGGCGCTTGAGGAACTAGAGCACTTGCGATAACCAGCGTCTGGGAGAGTTAATGGTACTGTACGAGTATTAACACACTCCTCTGACTCTCTTTCAGGTGGATAAAATTGTCTGATGTCTCCGGGAAGAGAATACATGAGTTGTTCCGTTAGTTCGAGAGTTATCTGAATAGGAGATTAACAGCAAATGAATGTGAAAACTGAAGGAATGGTATTGATTGACACAGAGTAAAATAGAGGATGAGAGTCATAGAGACAAGAATTTAAAGAACAGGAGAAACAGACAAGTTAAATAAGATAACCACGAGTATAGTGGATAAAAAAATAAATCTTTTAAAGAAGGTAGTGTCTGTATACTAAAGCATTATGAGTAATACATCAAGTGACGTTGTCATCAGGCAGTGGTTGGGTCCGCCAGAAGGCATGTAGTCAATGTAATGGCTGTAAAGTCCGAACAATCTGGTCAGTACTTCAAGCAGTGAGCTATTTTATGTAAGATTACCGAACTATCTTCATGTCTAGTGTAGTAACATGGCATCAGGTCTGATCAGGTCTATTTCTACTTATACTTATCTAGCTGTCAGTTTAATGCAGAAGGCAGTGTATGTTGCACACACACACACACACACACACACACACACACACACACACACACAGACCTCTGAATCACCCTGACGTTCTACACGTCCGGACATACCTCTTCCTGCCTCTCTCTCTCTCTCTCTCTCTCTCTCTCACACACACACACACACACACACACATTCTTCGTGAAAGTTAAATGAATGGGTTCAAGAAATGTTTAGTGTTTTGTCCATGGAATGAAAGCACCCCAAGGTATAGTTTTGGGAAAAAAAAAAAAAAATCCTAAGATAAAAACTACCTTTTGAGAAGAAAAAGTGAAAAAGCGGTTAAAACTGTGAGGCTGGGGTATGTATGTATGTATGTATGTATGTGCGGTTGTCGAGGCAGGTTGAATGGCGCCATAAGTTAGGATAGTGTAAGAGAACGTACCGGTAGTAGTAGTAGTAGTAGTCGTAGTAGTAAGTTGTTGTTGTTGTGGTGGTGTTGGTGGTAGTTGTAGTAGTGGTAATAACAAATATTCAAAGTGTGCAGCAGCCACACCCACTAACTAGTCTCATGGTCGAATATTTTTCTTTGCCTTGTGACTCTGACCTTCGACGGATTACCCTCATCACTTCATGTCATTGATGCCTAGCTCTGGAGTTAGGCATGTCGGAACTGACTTTTCCTGGTGACCTTGACTGTTGACCTTGACTTGTGACCTTGGCCTTTAACTGCTTTGTCTCATAAGTGAGTCTCTTTATCCCTGATTTACCCTAAACACTTATACAAAGCTTGATCTACATCGATGAGAAGCTGCTTAAGTTGCCGTTGCCATGTTACCTTGATATTTGACCTAGTCCCCAAAATAATAGGCCAGTCCTGGGGTTAGCCTCGATCAGTCCACCAGATTTGACCCACATCTGTTCACATCCACACTCAGTGGGTCTACCTGTGATCTTTCCGTGCGTCCTTAAAAGACATATTATCTTTCCTGGCTTTTAGTCCTTCCACCAAGTTTGTTCAAATCAGATCAAAACTGACTGAGTTGACCTTGCCCTGCGATGTTGTCCTCTGACTTTCCCTCTGTTTTTGACAACTGGTGGGTCTCTAAATTTGTTTTTTTTTAATCCTTTCTGCAAAGTCTGGTCTAAATCGGACAGAATCTGTTAAATGTGATCCAGCCCTGTGACCTTGACTTTTCAGCTACTGGGTTCTAAAACAAAGAGTTTACCTGGTGACTGACCCTCAAACCTTCTATCAAGTTTAGTAAAAACAAGATCAAAACTGACACATTTTGTAAAATATGCACCCACGGATCGAACCTTGACATTGCCCAGTGACCTTGACATTTGACTGATTGTTGTCAAAATTGAAATACTTAATTCTTGGTTGTCATCAGCCACTCCTCCAAGATTTGACAAGATTAGGTAAGGAATTTTTCAGTTAATCGTGCTAGTGCATCATTTACCAGCCATGTGACCTTGACTGTTGACCTGTTTTTATAAATAAATATTTTTCTTCATGAGCTTTCAGTCCACGCTTCCACCAAGTTTATTTAAAATGGGACAAAGAGACAAGGCGTTCATTATTAACAGACACATGCACAGGGCTGTACAGCAGCTAAAACCATAAGTACCCTTTCTCGCTCCACGAGCATAGGTGTAACAAGTGGTGCCAGGCACAACAAATCTCTCCCAACAGCAGTTATTTTGCTGCTGTTAAATACTGATTCGTTTCTGCCATTTCATGTCAGTGCTCAATTAAAGTCTTAGGTTATGGCATAAATGTTTTCAAGTTACACCCGCCAAATATCCATGATCATGCATTTGACCTTTCAAGGTCACTCAAGGTCAAAGGTCATGCTGCCAAATGAGAGCCCATATGAGACTTCCTATATCTTGGTAATAGTAAATACCTCTATCTTCAATGAGTTTCGAGTTATAGCACCCTGTATATCCGTGACCTTGAGTTTGACCTTTCAAGGTCACTCACGGTCAAAGGCCAAGGTACCTATTAAAAATCCATATAAGCTTTCCTATATGTTAATGTCAGTAAATATCTGTTTTCAACCAGTTTCAAGTTACAGCCCTCTGAATATCCATGACCTTGAGTCGGACATTTAAGGGTCATTCAAGGTCAAAGATCTTGGTGCCAAATGAAATCCCATATTACGAGTTCTGTATGCTCCTAATAGTAAATATCTCTATCTTCAACCGTTTTCAAGTTATAAGGCTTTGAAAAACTGTAACCTTGATTATGACCTTTCATGCTCACTCCATTACCTCCAAAATTTAACCACTTTCTTTGGTGACCAATGCCCACATATCCTGAAAGTTGCATGGAATTCTATTCAACTGTTTTCCAGTAATGGTGCTAACAAATAGAGAAACAAATAAAAAACAAACAAATAAACAATGAAACGACCAAAAAATACCGCGTCGGAATCCGTCCGGGCTGGGTAAAAAGAGTAATAATGATGATGATGATGATGATCATAATAGAAAAGTAATAATAGCTAACAACAACAGCAACAGCTACAATAACAACAACAAGAACAATAATAATAATAATAATAATAATAATAATAACAACCAACAACAACAGTGACAACAAAAACAACAACAACAACAACTGGAAAACGGAAATTGCTATAAATAATTTCAGTAACTCACCACATGACAAGGTCATCCAATTTCTTCCTCAGTTTGATTGCAGGGGCCTATTTATTCCCGAATCCTGTCAGTGGACCTGATGATTTTAACGGGCTTCACACAGTGTTCATTAATAAAATAAGCAAAATTTAAACTTTGACCTTGGCTGTGATCTTGAGTTTTGGGTCAAGGTCATTCATACTTGGTAGCCATGCATAGCATATCAAGCCCTATAAATATACCAAGTTTGGTGATTATGGCTCAGTTCAATTTTTCTTTTTTTAATTGTGCACTCAATGACACCTAATTTCCATTGACCCGTGGGCGATCTCAGAAACCACTGGTCCAAATGGGCCCATAGTCATTTCAGGCTTGCTTCACGACCTTGGCTATGTCCCATAAAAATTTCAAGTCTGTACCTGAATAGGTTTCTGAGAATCCACGAGCAGACTTTTTTTCTTTTTTTTTGGCTGCAACTTTAAAACCAGTACTGGAGAAGTGGATGATACTGGGTCATACGAAGCCGCCAGCTGGGGGACTCAGATGGCCAAGTATAATGCCCGTAGCTTTGAAACAGAGCGAACACGGGCAGTTTGCTTCTTCTTCTTCTTCTTCTTAAAAATAATAATAATAATAATGACAATAATAATAATAATAAATGTAATAATAATGATAATAATAATAATAATAATAATAATAATAATAATAATAATAATAAATATTAATAATAATAATAATAATAATAATAATAATAGTAATAATAAAGATGAAGAAGAAGACGAACAATAACACGAAGAACAAAAGGAAGAAAAAGATGAGAAGTAGAAGAATGGGATACACATCACGGAGTACTGAGTAATACAAGAAAGTCTAATGAGGAATGTGGGTGTATCTTGCGAGAGGGAGTTGTTTTTGAGAAGGACACAAAATCTTCAGGTCCCTTGTTGAAAACGTCGTCCTTCATCGCATGTGGTGCTTCTTTACAGCAAAGGAGGGATCAGTAAACACCTGCAGCTTTGGATTCCCAATGGAGGTGTTGTACTGTGACCAAAGTTATTACAAGACACATCGATAGTTATTCCCGAAAAAATCAAAATAGACATCTATTCCTTTCTGTCCCTGAGAATGTAATAGTGTATAACTTTTTATTTTTAGACACTCATCTATCATATTATCTTCTGTAATCACTGGAGGCGATATAGTTCATTGTTATCGGTACAGCAACGTCTGCACCATCCTGTATGCTCGAGGCTTCAGTACCACTAAATAATTCATCACTTGTGTTGGTGAGGGCCACACATAAGTATTTATGTACAATGGGGTATGGTGACTTTTACTCAGCGTAATCCAAGGATTACTTAATTTGGCAGAATAATCCATGAATTACAATGAGAGGATACGGGTACACACAAGCCTGAAGGATGATGGTTGGGCCTTATTAATGAATTTGACTAATCCATATGGGGATGGCTGGATGCTCTCCGACTGACCGCGGTAAGTTGGGGTTATGGCATGGTGTGTATTTGTGTGTATGCGTGTGTGTGTGTGTGTGTGTGTGTGTGTGTGTGTGTGTGTGTGTGTGTGTGTGTGTGTGTGTGTGTGTGTGTGTGTGTGTGTGTGTGTGTGTGTGTGTGTGTGTGTGAGAGAGAGAGAGAGAGAGAGAGAGAGAGAGAGAGAGAGAGAGAGAGAGAGAGAGAGAGTATTAGTAATGTGACAGAGATCTGATGAAGATGTTGCTCGTACTTACCAGCACACAATACGCCGCATGAACGAAACATTTTAATTTTTGGTGTATCACATGATGAAGCAACTCCAATACAGAGACAGAACATAATCTGGAAACAGAAAGAGAGAGAGAGAGAGAGAGAGAGAGAGAGAGAGTCTGGTTTTTCAGTGTTATATCTGTAATTTGATAAACGACCATAAGAAAAATTCCTACACCCGACATTATCCCAGTTCACTTGTATCTGCTCAGAATTCTACGTGTGATCTGACTGTACGTATATTGTCTTCTTTATATCGTATCGTGACACCTTACGTCATTATCGAATCAGGGTGACCGCTGGACAGTATGCAATAAAATTATAATGAATCGGTCGAATCAATCGCAGTTTTCTCCCCAACCCTACTCCTGGCGCCTACTCATTACCAGCCTTCCCTCCGTCTCGGGTTTTAAGTTGTTTTGATTCCAAATTAGTACCTGCATGGGAAGAAACATATGTTCAGTCGGACTATCATGTCTGCTGACTTGCTTGCAGCAAACTGCCATCTTACGATTTCTATCTCTATCTCTGCCTTTATCTCTAGCTTCCTTTCTGGTCTTTCTATAGCTGTTGTTGTAGATGGCCACCGTTCTTTTCTCAGAGTTTTCAGAAGTGGTGTTCCCTAGGTTTCTGTCAGACTACTAACTCCATTCTTTCTATTTTCCAGTGACTTTGTCCATCTAATCCTATCCACTCTTATGCTGATGACTCCACCCTTCACCGTCCTATTCACTTCTCACAGCATCCATCTCAGCAGTTACTTCAACAATCAATGGATGGCACTATGGCACTCCTAATCTCTAACTTGGCTTATGCCTCTGATTAAGGTTAAAAGTAATACTGTTGTTTTAGTGCATCAAAAACCCAGTTCTTACATTTTCCGACCTGTTATAATCTTCAGCAAGAGTATCCTTTAATCGAATCCAACTCAATTATGCATCATCAATGAACATACTCGGGAATTCATTCTCTCGGGATTAATCGTGGAAAGATGATATTACCTCTCATGTAAAAGCTGCTTCCAAGAGATTTGGTGTTCTAAGCCAAATCCATGTCTTCTTTATCCCTGCACAGCTGTTTATATTATACAGGAGTTTTATTCGCCCCTGTGTGGAATACAATCTCTTGAGGGGGGAGGCTTCCCACATACAGCTCTTCTCAGCAAGGTGTACTCAAAGACCTTTCGTCTAATTAAGTTTCCTCCTTTACTGGTTCCCTTCAACCTCTGTATCTTTGCCACACAGCAGCATCTTTATCTCACTTATATTACTTCTTCAAAGGTCTCTGCTCCTCTGAGCTGTCGCATAGCACCCATAGCACCCATTTGGCAGCAAACTCTCATCCATTTTCTGTCCCCTCTATTGCTAGAGTTAAACATTAACCTACTCCAAGTTCTTCATGTACGCAACAAGTCAACCCTGGAACTGTCTTCCTCTGTCTGTATTTCCTTCTTCTTATCATCTCCAGTCTTTTAAACGCAATGTGTTCAGGCATCTAAAAAAAAATGAGTATTGGGTCTGGCTCTCTAATATTTTGTTTTTATATTTCTTTCTTTCTATTCAGTGTCTCATCTCTGGTGATTGGAAATACCTTGTTTGACAAGAAGGATATAAGTATAAATGGGTGAGACAGGAGGGTGGAGGAGTTGTTAACAGAGCACTGATGGACAATATGGTTGTCTGGGAATGTAAGAGGAAGATTGTTGGATGTGAGAATTTTGAGAGGGGAGGACGGAGGTATACCTGACCACTACCTGGTGGAGGGAAAGTTAAGAGTAGGTAAGAAATGGGTGTCAGCTAGGATAGTTAGGTGCAGCAGAGAGTTTAAAGCCATATCTAGATCATGTAAATGCTGCACTGTGGCATTTGCTGTAACAGTCACACCTATCATTGTTTCTTTGGTATGCGACCGTAATTTATTCCTGTATGTATTAATTTCTTCTTGTTTATTATTATCATATGTGCTAAGGTGTTCGGTTTTATCCGGTGTTTCATAATTAATGGCTATATTCCTTGAGACACTTTTTAAATGATCAATATGAATTTGTCTTTTTCTCTACTTGACAGCGACTTAATTATATACTTCATTATTACCTGTTTTAATAACTCTGTATGGACCTTCAAATTTTGGTACCAGTTTACTGTCTCTAGTGTGCATGATATCATATACCAGGTCGCCTATGTTATTATTTGATTGTTTTGTCCTTTTGTCAAATAACTCCGTCATTTCTTCCTTTGACTTAGTTAACTGTTTCTTCACTTATGTATGTATCTCTTGGAATTCACGTGAACGAAGTTTAGGGTAATCATCATAATTGTATATTAAAAAATTTTCACCATCTAGAATCTCGTAAGGTAAACGTTTGCCTGTCCTGTAGATAATGAAATTAGGTATGTCTCCTATAGACTTGTTTATTGCACAATTAATTGATGCTTCCTTTCTGGGAATCCAATCATCCCAGCTTGCATAATTTTTACTGAAAATGTGTCATACAACATCCAACACTTTTTTTTTTCTGTCCTAACCAATCCATTGGATGCTGGATGATATGCCAAGACATTAACCTTTTTTTATATTGCACTGTTTGCATATTTCCTGTAAGATTTTAGAGTTAAATTCACTTCCGTTATCACTTAGTAGTACCCTTGGTGTGGTGAATCTATAGATAATATTACCCACGTGATTGTTTCTGATCTCTTAAGTAGAACTAAAATCACATACGCTGAGAAATGATCAGTAGCCACCAAGAGATACTGATTATTATTGTTAGATAAGGGTAACTTAACTCCTACACGACTCACATTTATCAATGTGTTTATGTATGTCTTTCCGTAATGTTGGCCAGTACTGTAACATGCAGGTCTGTCTGACCATTCTATCTTTGCCCAGACATGATAGTCTATCATGTGTTGTCCTTAAAATGTGAGATATCATTGCACTAGGTACCTTTACTTGTCTGTTTTTTCTTCTTTGATTTGGTTGTCCTGGCTTTACCCTATCTAAGGCATTGATGACTGTTGTGAATTGTTTGAGTGGTATATGTAGCTTGGATAATTGTATGACCTTGCTACTCTCTGATTTGTATATAAATTTAGACCACGTGGGATCAAGTCTCTGTGCTTGAGAGATTTTACAATGGTTGGGGATTGGTTCCTTTAGACTTAATGAAGCAATATAAGTTGTCATTGGGTTCCTTGGTATGGTATCTGCTGCTGAATTCATTTTGCCCTGTATGCTGTATAGTGGATATGTATATTGTAATTTTCGGCTGTATATTTCCATCTTGCTCTCCTCCCAGAGAGGAGTTTTTCCAGAAACATACCCACGAGTGGTTTATTTGATCTATATAAAGATAGATTTCATAACCATATACCAAATCACGAAACTTTTGTAATGCAAAGACCACTGCCAGAGCCTTTAGTTCTTAAGTGCAATAATTTTTCTCTGCACCTTTTATTTGTATGCTAGCGAATGCAATTGGCTGATATTTTCCACACTTATCTTCTTGAATTAATACAACACCTAATCGTTTAACAGATGCATCTGTGCAAATTATAAATGATTCTGTGAAATAAGGTTAGGGCAAGCAAGGTGCACATGGATTTTATTTTTTTTTTTATTAATTAAATGCTATTTTTTGGTCCTCTCCTCACTGAAATGTAGCTTGTTTTTCAGGAGCTGGAATAAAGGTTCTAACAATTAAGCAAATCTTTGTATAAAAACATGGTCTGCGGCATAGAACTTCAATTTTATCAAAGTTAAATATACATTTTGACAGTTTTTTTTTTTTTACAGCATTGGCTAGCTTGTGTAGGTGCTGATCTAATATCTGTTTCATCTACTGTGTGTGTTGCGATTATGATGTTGTCCAGATAGACAGAAATACCATCTCTAAGCATGCCTGATAATACATTATTCAGTTGGAATGTGCCTGGAGCTGTCTTTAATCCCATTGGCATTCTTTTATACTGATAATGACCATTATTTGTCAAGAAAGCACAGTATATGTGTGATTCGTCATGTAACTTAATCTGGTAATGTCCACTAAGCAAGTCGACTGTGGAAAATATATTGTTTTCTGGCCCAATGTTTTGCATGACATCCCTTAACAACGGCGTAGGAAATCGGTCTGGGATTGTTTTTCTTTTTTTGTGTGTGAGGAAGAAGGAACCAAAGGCAATGAGCCCGCGAAACTGTTCCTTTCATGACAAAAACAATATACAAGAGAGAGCCAAATTCAAGATCCATTCATTTCGAGATGCCTGGACACACTGCATTTGAAAGACTGGAGATCATAGGAAGCAGGAAATACAGACAGAGGGAGACAGTTCCAGAGTTGACCTCTTGCATAAAGGAAGGACTGGGAGTAACGGTTAACTCTTGCATTAGAGAGTTGGACAGAAAGGGGTGAGAGTTTCCTGCTAGACGGGTGCTACGCGCCTGTCGTAGAGGTGGAGGAATGCATGCAGACAGTTCAGAGGAACAGTGAACATTGAAGTAGCGATAGAAAAGAGATAAAGATGCAACAATGCGGCAAAGAGACAGAGGTTGCAGGGAGTCAGTAACAGGGGGAGTTAATGAGACGAAAAGCCTTTGACTCCACCCTATTGAGAAGAGCTGTATGTGGGGAGCCTCCCCACACATAAGAGTTTTACTCCACGCCGGGGCGGATAAAACCCCTGTATAGTGTCAACAATTGTGCAGGGGTAAAGAAGGAATGGAGTCGGCTTAGCACACCAAATCACTTGGAAGCAGATTTTACAAGAGATGTAATACGATCTTTCCAAGATAAGTCCCGAGTAAATGAAACCCCAAGCATGTTCAACGATGATGCAGGATTAAGCTAAATATTATTAAACATTAGTGGGTATACCTGTGGAAGATTTTGTCGGGTTGAAAGGTGCAAAAACTGAGTCTTTGAAGCATTAAAAACAAGATTATTTTTACCCCAGTCAGAGATATGAGCCAAGTCAGACATTAGGTGTGCCATAGCCTCATCCCTTGTTTGTTGAAGTAACTGCTGAGATAGACGTCGTGGGAATCGAATGGAAAGGTGAAGGGTGGAGTCATCAGCATATGAGTGGATAGGGTTAGATGTACATCTTAGAAGATCATTGATGAATAAAAGGAAGCGAGTTGGTGATAGGACAGAGCCCTGAGGAACACCGCTGTTAATAGATCTAGGAGCAGAACGATGGCCGTCTACAACAGCGGCTATAGAATGACCAGAAAGGAAGCTAGAGATGAAGGCACAGATTGAAGGATAGAAACCGTAAGAGGACAGTTTGGAAATTAAAGATTTATGCCAGACTCGATCGAAAACCTTTGAGATGTCAAGTGCAATGGCAAAGCTTTCGCAAAAGTCCTGAAAGGAGGATGACAAGGAGTCTGAAAGGTAGGTGAGAAGATCACATATGGAGCATCCCTGACGGAACCCATACTGACGATCAGAAAGAAGGTTGTGATAGGAAAGATGCTTTAAAATTTTTCTATTAAGAATAGACTCGAAATCTTTTGAGATACAGGATGTTAAAGCAGTTGGACGATAGTTAGAGAGTTGGGAATGGTCACCCTTCTTTGGGACTGGCTGAATGAGAGCAAACTTCCAGCAATAATGAAAGGTACAAGTTGACAGACAAAGGCGAAAGAGTTTGCCTAGGCAGGGTGTAAGCACAGAAGCACAGTTCTTGAGAACAACAGGAGGGACTCCATCAGGCCCATATGCCCTATTAGTATTGAGACCTGTGATGGCAGAAAATACATCTGCTGAAGAAATTTTAATGTTAGCCATGAGGAAGTCAGAGGGGGGAAGTGATGGAGGAACAGCACCGAAATCGTCTAAGGTGGAATTGGAGGAGAAAGTCTGAGCGAAGAGATCTGCTTTATCAGTAGAAGAAATAGCTACAGAGCCATCAGAGTAGAAAAGAGGAGGGAAGGATGATAAGGTAAAGTTGTTAGAAAGGTTTTTGGCAAGGTGGAAGAAGGAGCGGGAAGAATTCGAGTTAGTGAGTTGAGAGCATTTTGTTCAGATGAAATTATCTGTAGCAGTGCGAAGAACAGAGTTAGCACGATTCCGGGCAGAAAGGTATAAAAGATGTGATTCAGGGGTGGGTTGGTTCCGTTACCTTTTATGGGCCCTCTTCTTTTTGGTGACAGCATTAGAACAAGCGTGATTAAACCAAGGCTTTCTTGCATTAGTCAAAGGATACGAGAAAGGAATGTATGCTTCCATGCCCGAGAGAATAACCTCCGTAATGCGCAAGGCACACCCAGATGGCTCCCGGCCATAGAAGCAATAATTATTCTGGGGAAAATCAAAGAAGCACTGCCTGAGGGCCTCCTAATCCACAGCTCGAAAGTTCCACAGACGTGTTGGTTTATTTTGTGATAATCAATAACCACATGCATTTCACCATTATGCTTGAGCACTAAAACAGTGGTGCATTACACGTTGACACCAGTGGTTCAGTAATACCCAATTTTAATATTTCATCAACAGATTGATCTGCTACGGTATATTGTGAATGTGCTACTCTATGTGCTGGTACATATGTTGGTTGTGTGTCCTGGAGTACATTAATCTTGTGTTTAATCAGGTTTGTACAATCCATTTCTCACCAGGTAATGTGACTGTCTGTTAATGTATTTGTAATAAATCTAGTAGATCATTTTCCACATAAAAATTTCCTGACTGAATCAGATTCTCCTGTCTGTCGGTTTGACCCTACCTGATATTCCAGGTATTGTTACTTCACACATAGGGGCTTGCCAAGTCTTTCAACTGCATATACAATTTCCTTTTCTGATCTACACTTCTCCATTCATCTGATTAATTAGAAACATCAATTTCCCCATTGCTATTCATCTGACTTAAGTCATTTTCCAGAGACTCCTTTCACTTTTCAAATTCTTCTAAGACAATAACAGTACAATTCTTCAATTTACTTTTATCGTGACTTCTGTATATGATTTAGGTAGAATAACTACCTCATTGGTGTGATGTACGGGAGTTAATGTGGGTTACTGTCACCTCGGTCCTTGGGTAAGAGGGATGATAGAGATGGGAGGGAAGGTAAGTTGTCTCGTTTTCTTTGAGGTCAGACTGAATCGTTCTGCCATGGTGTTTAGTCGTTCCAACTCCCTTCATTTTTTTTCCATTGTTGAGTGAAACTTCTGGTGAATTCTCTGTCGCATTTTATCCCATCGAAGTATGGCATTAAGATGATATTTTCATCTCTCATGGCAATTAGGCCTAAAAGGATGTTTGTTGCTAAATCTTCCAAGATATAGAAAAAAATAGTGATTGTTTCTGTAGTCTCTGTGAATTTGATATCTAACTTTATCATGCCCTTTAAGGATATTTGCTTGCAATCGACAGTATATAAATCAAAATTAGATTCCTCCACAGAAGTTTCTTTTTTTCTTATTTCTAAAAATCCTCTCTTATTCCCCTTGTGTAATTAAATTCACTGGTCAGTCTGAATCCCCAAATAATGAAATCTCTTCATCTTCACTAGAGGGGATAACAAAATACACTTATTCCCATGTATGCTCTGTGTTTGAACTTTAGGTTTGATTTTCTTTTTTCTTTATGTATGGTCATCTTTTGTACTGGCTTGACCTTCCCCCGACTTAAAAACAGGTAATAATCTCTCTACCATCTTGCAATTTGATGTCTATTGTCCTGTGGCATTGTGTCTTCTGTAATAATGTTCAAGTCCTTTATTTTTCTCCTTATTCTCTTTGGTTTTAATGTAACACAGAGATTTTGTATGGCCTGTGTTAGCACAGTAATAACAGGGTATAGGCCAGTCTCTAGAATGTGACCTGTTAGATAATTTACCTTATTTTGCTTTTCTGTGGCACGGTTTCTGTTTGGACTATGTGCAAATTTTATAGACTGCCTGTACCCTGGTGTATGCAAACAGTGCCTTGATGTCTGATGTTGTTTTGTTTGTCTATTCTCTGGTCGAGATCTTCTTTGTTCTCTACTCGTGCTAAATGTATTTATAGCTCCCATTATGTCTGTAAGTCTCATCCCTGTTTTCATGGATGTTGGTGTTTCAGCCACTCAGGCTTGGTTTCAACTCAATTTCAAAAGCCAAGTAAGCATGTTCCTGGATTATACATGATTGTCTTTGCAATCTTTAAGATTCTCTCAGGCAATTTGCATAACCCAGCAATATAACCATTAATATCAACCACATGCAATGGTGATATTCCTCCATTAACTGTGATCCAGTCTGAGTTTTCTATGCTGCCCAGTGGAGTTCTTCTATTCATAGACACATCAGCTGTGATTTCATTTGAGTCATGATAAGTGTGTGTGTGTATGTTTGATTATTTCTGCTTCCAGAGAATTTCTTTATGAATTCTGTTTTAAATTCATCATATCTCTCAGCTTGCAAGAGTTTATCAGATCTGAGCAAGTTTCTAGCTGGACATCTTTCTTGATCTCTAGACTCAAATCATACTATTTTTTTTTTCCATTTGTTATAGCCTACTTCTAACGAATAGCTGATCACACTCATTTATGACTGTGTGGACATCAATTCTATATTTGTCAGTGTATGAGAATTTAAGAACATATCTGGCTTCGTGATACATATGTACTGGAAGTTGATTTCTGCATGGATTACGTGAATTCTATGAGAAATACGAATCATTATCGCCTGTTGCACTAGCCACTGTTTGTTTGTTTGTCCAGGATCACTTGAATTACCATGTTACTGTAATAAGGGAATGTATCATATGTGTTTCCAGACCTATGTATTCTGTTGTATAAAATTTTTGGTTCTAAATTTTCATAAGTATGTAAGAATTGTCTATAATACTCACTGTCTAGATCAGGAAAACCTTGCCGTGACACATCATCATCCACGATGACTCCTACAGGTGATGTGTTTGTTTCTTGATCACGTGTTTGTGGAGAGTTATGTGTGTTATTTCCGTTTTCCTCTCATTCTGCTAGCTGTGAGTCGTTATTTGTTTGTTGGTGATATTCTACAAAGCTACTTGTTCCCTCTGATTGTGTATTGTCATTGGGTATTGCTAGTGCTGATGCTTTTTTGAACATACTGTAATAATACTGTTAAGAAGCGAGATTTGCCAGTTAGGTAGTTGAGGAACTTCTCGATGTTTCCCGAAGTTTACCGTAGGTTCCGACACTAGTCAAAGTTGCCAGTTCTCCTGATGTTAGTGGGCGTAGTTATTTCGTAAGTTGTGCATTAAGTTCTGTACTCTTTTTAAATATGATGTTTTATTTATGTGATTGTTAAATTCTGTAATTTAGTTTTAGTTTGTATGCTAAATAATTTACAGTGTCATGTAATGGAAGAAACCTCTGGTATGTTTTGATGTCTCCTAGTTGGTAACTGTTAACTGTTGCCCCGTCGAGTTTGTGCTAGAAGTTTCTCGAATAATACAAGCTTATATAAGGATGGGGAAGAGACTAGTTCAGGTTCAGTCGGTTTTCAGTTCAGTTTGAGCGTAGTGCAGTGTCAGTGCAGTGCTGAAGTTTGTGAAGTGTTACTGGCAAGCATTAAATGTAATTACAGTTAGTGAAGATTACTTTCGGTACTTGTGAAAACAGTGAAGTGTTGCTAGGCATAAAGTGTAATTCCAGTCAGTAAAGTTTGTATAGCTCCAGTGCTTATGAAAATAGTGAAGTTGAAAAGCATTAAGTGTAGTTATTTGGAAAATAAAGACTGAACTTAAGAAGCCGATGTTTATCTTCGCCCCAGAAGATCTTGTGTGCTGTACACCGAGAGGCTGACCATAGGAAGAGCAACTACTGATGTTGGTGCCTGTGGCAGTGTGGGGTGGGGACGTAACAATACTAAACACTAGATCCCATTAATAAGCATATATTTCTAATGAGTGTTGCCTAGTTATACTTATAAAACACGTTATTTTATGTTTGTGCCAAGTGGATAAATGGGTATCAATTATAAATATTGGCAATACTAATATTTGCTGATTATATATGTTGGGAATAAATGAATGGTATAACGGATTGTATGTGTAGGTCGGATTAATAGCCTACTGGGAAGAACAAAAGTAAATGTATATTCACTTCAATGACGTCAGCAGATATGCTTTGCACTGGTTCCCGTCATCAGCAGATGTCGTCATCTCTCTCTCTCTCTCTCTCTCTCTCTCTCTCTCTATACTGTATATATAATATATATATATATATATATATATATATATATATATATATATATATATATATATATATATATATATATGTGTGTGTGTGTGTGTGTGTGTTAATAGTTCCCTGCGTGTGTGTGTGTGTATATATCTATCTATATCTATCTATCCTGTTTATCTATCTATCTATCTATCTATCTATCTATATTTATCTATCTATCTATCTATCTATATATATATATATATATTATATATGTATATATATATATATATATATATATATATATATATATATATATATATATATATATATATATATATATATACTGTATATTCGTAGGGGGGCGCTCACCATCCACTCACTCAATGTAGTGCTGCTCTCGGGTGTCTGCCCTGTCCTCTCCTCCATCCTTCTTTCCTTCCATCTTCATCTATCTTTCTTTCCTTCATTCTTTCCTCGTCCTTCTGTCTACGGGTGACTTTACACTCCCTCTTCTATCTTTCATTCCTTCATTCTTTCTTCTTCCTTCTGCCTATGGGTGACTCTACGTTGAGTGACAAGCTAAATGGTTTCCTGTACACCAGGAAACTATTTACTACGCTGGGTGGTAACCATATAACCAAATTATGGCGCCTGGTGGTTTAGTGGGTAATTATTGTGCTCCAATCGGATTGAGCCGGTGAAGGTTTATATCCAAGGGATGGTTGGGGTTTATTGCTCACGTAATGCCACCCAGGGATGAGTGAGGTTGGTCACTCTCATCTTAAATGTCAGGACCAACTGCCTAGACCCGGGCTCCTACGTTTCTCATGGGGCAAAGTAGGATTGGATGATGGATGGATGGATGAATATATATATATATATATATATATATATATATATATATATATATATATATATATATATATTACGTCCCCATCCCACACTGCCACAGGCTCCAACTGCAGTAGTCCGGTACAGGAAGACGTTGCCCAGTGAGTTGTTCTTCCGATGGTCAGCCTTTAGGTGTACAGTACACAGGATCAGCTCAGGTGTCGTAAATAAACACTGGGTTCTTAATTTCATTGTCTTTCTTTTCCAAATAATTACAGGTTATGCTTTCCAACTTCACTTCACTATTCTCACATGCACTGGAGCTATACAAACTTCACTAACCGCAATAACACTTCACTGTTTGCCAATAACACTTCACTGTTTGCCAATAACACTTCACTATTTTCACAAGTATCGAAAATATACAAACTACACTGCATTGGCATTGAACTACACTCAAACTGAACTGAAACTGACTGAACTTTTCTAGTCTCTTCTCCATCCTTATAATTATGAGCTTTGATTACTCTAGAAACTTCCAGCAGGTACTCGATGGGGCAAAGTTAAAACAGTTACCAAGTTACCAACTAGGAAACACCAAAACATGCCAGAGTTTTCTTACACTGCACAACACTCTAAATCATTCAACATACAAACTCAAATTGAATTACATAATTTAACAAGCAATGACATAACTGAAACAATATATGGAAAAAGAACACAAAAACTAATGCAAAACTTACAAAACAAATACACTCACAGCCTCACAAACAGCAGGCAAACTGGCAAATCTGACTCATACCGGAGGTACATAATTTAACAAGCAATGACATAAGTAAATTATTATACAGGAAAAGAGCACAAAAACTAACACATAACTTATGGAACAACTACGCTTACAGCCTCAACAGCAGGCAAACTGGCAACTCTGACTCATACTGCAGGTACGGTAAACATCGGGAATCAGTGAGAAACTTCTCGACTACATAAATACAAAATCCCACTTCTTAACAGTCTATCTATCTATCTATCTATATACCGTGTATATATATTGTGTATCTATCTATCTACCTATCTATCTATCTAAATACATATATCTACTTTATCTATCTATCTATATACATATCTATATATACATATTTATCTATCTATCTATCTATCTATCTATATCTATCTATCTATCTATCTATCTATATATATATATATATATATATATGTCCTCGTCCCACACTTCCACAGGCTCCAAGAGCAGTAGAACAGTACAGGAAGGACTTTGCCCAGTGAGTTTTCTTCCTGTAGTCAGCCTTTAGGTGTACAGTACACAGGATTAGCTCAGGCATCGCAAATAAACAATGACTTCTTTAATTCACTGTCTTTATTTTCCAAATAATTACACTGAATGCTTTCCAACTTCACTGTTTTCACAAGCAGTGGAGCTATACAAACTTCAGTAACTGCAATCACACTTAATGCTTGACAACAACACTTCACTATTTTCACAAGTACCGATGTTATACCAACTTCAGTAATACTTCATTGTTTTCACAAGTACAAATAATATACAAACATCACTGACACTGACACTGCACTACACTCAAACTGAACTGAAAACCAGCTGCACTTGCACTAGTCTCTTCCCCATCCTTATATCAGCTTGCATTGTACTAGAAACTTCTACATTTTTCCATAGTTCTGGTGTATTCCAGAGAGAGAGCACAGTTACCAACTCGGAGACAACCCAAAACATGCAAGAGTTTTCTTACATAACACTGTAAATTATTTAGCATCCAAACTTAAATTAAATTACATAATTTAACAAACAGTTATATAAATAAAACATTATAAAGAAAAAGAGCAGAAAAATTAATGCATAACTTACGAAATAAATATGCTTACAAATAGCAGGCAAACTGGCAACTCACTCATACATGAACTAGCTACCGTAAAACATCGGGAATCAACGAGACGCTTCGAGACTACATAACTAGCAAATCCCCCTTCGTAACACTACCCTCTTCCAAGTCCTTTGTCATTCCGACAAAACTACAAAATAAACATAAACCTTAATCCTAGTGGAACATCTAACTATACACAAGATAATCCTTCACCTTATCATGTCCTCTTCTGTACCGCCTCCAATGACGTCCATGCTCCTCCAAACAGTCCACCCCTCCAGGATGGTCTTGGTCCCCCTCATGATTCACCTCTTCTCTTGGGCAACTGTCACCATCCTCTTGCACTTCACCTCCTTGGTCCTCCTCAACATCCTCGGCTGCAGGAGAGCACGATTCCTTGGGGACATCTCAGCAGTGCTGTCCTGGCCCATGGTACTGCCACAGACGATTCACATGTACCACTTTTGGGCGAGACTTCCTGCCTCCCCGAATCCGATACTTCACATCTGATAGGCGCTCCAACACAGTGTAAGGCCTGTCCCATGGGCTCTGCAGCTTTGGTGACTGTGCCTTCTTTTGCTGAGGATTGTATATCCAAACTTGGTCACCATCCTTGAAGCTCACCTCACTTGCCTTGGCATTACACTTGCACTTCATCACTTCTCCTTAAAACTTGAGATTTCTTCACAGTTGATGATACTTCAGCCAGCCTTTCCTGAAGGTGCTTCACATAACCGGTGGTGTCTGTAGGCGGGTCTTCACCAGGTGGTCTTCCCATTAACAAGTCAACGGGAATTCGCAACTCATGGCCCAACATCAGTTTTGCAGGGGTGTAGCCGGTAGACTCATGGGATTCAGACCGATGTTCCATCAGCAATGCAGGTAATTTCTGGTACCATTCCGTTTGTCCCTCTATAAAGTACTTGGCCTGTTCTTGTCTTAGGGTCCAGTTGAATTTCTCCACAATCCCATCTGACTGTGGCCTTAGGGGGGTTGCCCTGGTCTTCTCACAGTACCAGCACCTTCCTTCAAAATACCTGCGCCATATGCCATACTCTCCAGGTCATGAGCAAGCTGCTGTGGGGATTCTCCTCGAGCCCTTACACGGCTCTGGAATCTTGCTCTGTAAACCTCAGTCTGGTACATGGTTCCAGATTTGCTCTCCAGTACTTCTGCTAGGGACTGATAACTGTTCCTCTCCGTCACTGACATCCACTCCTGACAAATGTTACATCCTCGTCCCACACTGCCACAGGCTCCAACAGCAGTAGTACAGTACAGGATGGACGTTGCCCAGTGAGATGTTGTTCCTATGGTCAGCCTTTAGGTGTACAGTACACAGGATTAGCTCAGGCATCGCAAATAAGCAATGACTTCTTTAATTCACTGTCTTTATTTTCCAAATAATTTCACTGAATGCTTTCCAACTTCACTGTTTTCACAAGCAGTGGAGTTATACAAACTTTAGTTAACTGGAATCACACATAATGCTTGACAACAACACTTCACCATTTTCACAAGTGCCGATGTTATACCAGCTTCAGTAACAATTCACTGTTTTCACAAGGACAAAAATATGCAAACTTCACTGACACTGACACTGCACTATACCCAAACTGAACTGAAAACCAACTGAACTTGCTCAAGTCTCTTCCCCATCCTTATATCAGCTTGCATTGTACTAGAAACTTCTACATTTTTCCACAGTTCTGGTGTATTCCAGGGAGAGAGCACAGTTACCAACTCGAAAACAACCCAAAACATGCTAGAGTTTTCTTACATTACATAACACTGTAAATCATTTAGCATCCAGACTTAAATTACGTAAATTAACAAGCAGCCACCTAAACAAAACATTATAAAGAAAAAAGAGCAGAAAAATTAATGCATAACTTACGAAATAACTAC
>NC_137053.1:20458641-20508641 GCF_032717465.1 Coenobita brevimanus | reverse complement strand
TGGCATGTTTTGATGTCTCCTAGTTTGTAACTGTTAGCTTTTTTTTTTTTTTTTAAATGCGAGGAAGAAGGAACCAAAGGCCATGAGCCCGCAGTAACAGTTCCCTCCAAGAGAAAAACAAAATACAATAGAGAGCCAAATTCAAGATCCGATCACTTTGAGATGCCTGGACACACTGCGTTTGAAAGACTGGAGATCATAGGCAGCAGGAAATACAGACAGAGGGAGACAGTTCCAGAGCTGACCTGTTGCATAAATGAAAAACTGGGAGTAACGGTTAACTCTTGCATTAGAGAGTTGGACTGAAACGGGATGAGAGGTTGCTGCCAGACGGATGCTACGCGCCCGCCGTAGAGGTGGAGGAATGCAAGCAGACAGTTCAGAGGAGCAGTGACCATTAAAGTAGCGATAGAAAAGAGATAAAGATGCAACAGTGCGGCAAAGAGACAGAGGTTGAAGGGAGTCAGTAAGAGGAGGAGAGTTAATGAGACGAAAAGCCTTTGACTCCACCCTATTGAGAAGAGCTGTATGTGGGGAGCCTCCCCACACATAAGAGTTGTACTCCACACAGGGGCGGATAAAACCCCTGTATAGAGTCAACAATTGTGCAGGGGTGAAGAAAGAGCGGAGTCGGCTTAGCACACCCAATCTCTTGGAAGCAGATTTTACAAGAGATGTAATAAGATCTTTCCATGATAAGTCCCGAGTAAATGAAACCCCAAGCATGTTCAAGGATGATGCAGGATTAAGCTGAATATTATTAAACATTAGTGGGTATACCTGTGGAAGATTTTGTCGGGTTGATAGGTGTAAGAACTGAGTCTTAGATGCATTAAAAACAACCATATTATTTTTACCCCAGTCAGAGATACGAGCCAAGTCAGACATTAGGTGTGCCATAGCCTCATCCCTTGTTTGTTGAAGTAACTGTTGAGATGGGCGTTGCGGGAACCGAATGGAAAGGTGAAGGGTGGAGTCATCAGCGTATGAGTGGATAGGGTTAGATGTACAGCCTAGAAGATCATTGATGAATAAAAGGAAGAGAGTTGGTGATAGGACAGAGCCCTGAGGAACACCACTGTTGATAGATCTAGGAGAAGAACGATGGCCATCTACAACAGCGGCTATAGAACGACCAGAAAGGAAGCTAGTGATGAAGGCACAGATAGAAGGATAGAAACCGTAGGAGGGCAGTTTGAAAATTAAAGATTTATGCCAGACTCGATCGAAAGCCTTTGAGATGTCAAGTGCAATGGCAAAGCTTTCGCCAAAGTCCCGAAAGGAGGATGACCAGGAGTCTGAAAGGTAGGTAAGAAGATCGCCAGTGGAGCGTCCCTGACGGAACCCATACTGACGATCGGAAAGAAGGTTGTGATAGGAAAGATGCCTTAAAATTTTTCTATTGAGAATTGACTCGAAAACTTTTGAAATACAGGACGTTAAAGCAATTGGACGATAGTTGGAGGGTTGGGAGTGGTCACCCTTCTTTGGGACTGGCTGAATGAGAGCAAACTTCCAGCAAGAAGGAAAGGTACAAGTTGACAGACAAAGGCGAAAGAGTTTGCTTAGGCAGGGTGTAAGCACAGAAGCACAGTTCTTGAGAACAACAGGAGGGACCCCATCAAGCCCATATGCCTTGTTAGTACTGAGACCAGTGATGGCAGAAAATACATCAACTGAAGAAATTTTAATGCCAGCCATGAGGAAGTCAGAGGGGGGAAGTGATGGAGGAACAGCACCGGAATCGTCTAAGGTGGAATTGGAGGAGAAAGTCTGTGTGACGAGATCTGCTTTATCAGTAGAAGAAATAGCTACAGAACCATCAGAGTAGAAAAGAGGAGGGAAGGATGATGAGGTAAAGTTGTTAGAAAGATTTTTGACAAGGTGCCAGAAGGAGCAGGAAGAATTCGAGTTGGAGAGTTGAGAGCATTTAGTATGGATGAAATTATTTTTAGTAGAGCGAAGAACAGTCTTAGCATGATTCCGGGCAGAAACGTAAAGATGATGTGATTCAGGGGTGGGTTGGCTCCGGTACCTTTTGTAGGCCCTCTCCTTGTTGCGGATAGCATTAGAACAAGCGTGATTAAACCAAGGCTTTCTTGCGTTAGTCAAAGGATTTGAGAAAGGAATGTATGCTTCCATGCCCGAGAGAATAACCTCTGTAATGCGCAAGGCACACTCAGATGGCTCCCGGCCATGGAAGCAATAATCATTCCAGGGAAAATCAAAGAAGTACTGCCTGAGGGCCTCCCAGTCCACGGCTCCAAAATGCCACAGACGACGTTTCCCTGGAGGGTCCACAGGCCGTACTGGAGTGATAGGACAGGTTAAGGTCCTATTGTGATCGGAGGAGCCCAACGGAGAGAAAAGATTAACAGAGTAAGCAGAAGGATTAGTTGTGAGGAAGAGGTCAAGTATGTTGGAGCTCTCTCCAAGGCGGTCAGGGATACGGGTAGGGTGCTGTACAAGCTGCTCTAGGTCATTAAGGATAGAAAAGATGTAGGCTTGTTCACCAGGTGGATCCGTGAAAGGAGAGGAGAGCCGAAGGTGGTGGTGAACATTGAAATCTCCTAGAATGGAGATTTCAGAGAAAGGAGAAATGGATAGAATGTGTTCCATCGTAGAAGTTAGATAGTCGAAGAATTTTTGATAGTCAGTAGAATTAGGGGATAAGTAAACAGCACAGTTATATTTAGTCAGAGAATGACAGGAAAGCCGAAGCCAGAGTGTAGAGAATTCAGAAGAATCGAGTTCAGGAACACGAGAGCAAGATAAGTCGTTGCGTATATATACACAACAGCCACCTTTGGTTTTGTAATGAGTATAAAGTAGGAGGATACAGAAAAGGGTTTGCTGTCAGTTGCATCAGACAGTCTCCGTTAGAAAAAGAAGGTGAGGTTTAGAGGAGGAGAGGTGGTGCTCAACAGAGCGAAAGTTAGAGGAAAGGCCGCGAATGTTGCCCCGTCAAGTTTGTGCTAGAAGTTTCTCGAGTAATGCAAGTTTATATAAGGATGGAGAAGAGACTAGTTCAAGCTCAGTCGGTTTTCAGTTCAGTTTGAGTGTCAGTGCAGTGTCAGTGCAGATTCAGGGAAGTTTGTATTTTCAGTACTTGTGAAAAGAGTGAAGTGTTGTTGGGAAACAGTGGTTATTGAAGATTGTATATCATCGGTAATTGTGAAAATAGTGAAGTGTTGTTGTCAAGCATTAAGTGTAATTTCAGTTAGTAAAGTTTGTATAGCTCCAGTGATTGTGAAAATAATGAAGTTGGAAAGCAATGAGTGTAATTTATATGGAAAATAAAGATAGTGAACTTAAGAAGCCAGTGTTTATTCAACACACCTGAGCTGATCTTATGTACTGTACACCTAAAGGCTGACCATAGGAAGAACAGCTCACTTGGTAATGTCCCTCCTGGACTGTACTACTGCTGTTGGAGCCTGTGGCAGTGTTAGGTGGGGACATAACACTGGTGTTAGGACTGGGATTATTTAGTGCTGCAGTGAGTCTAACTTTGACCATTAATTTTCAGCCAATGTCTACGGTATGTCATATGTATTCAGTTTATCATTAAAGAGAAATCGAGTGAAACGAAATTGATATAAACGGCAGTCAGTGAAATATTCACTTCATTAACATAAAGCCTATACGCTTGTTGTAATCCTGTCCGCAACAAGGAGAAGGCTTATAAAAGGTACTAGAGCCAACCCATTCCTGAATCACATCTTGTTTATGTTTCTGCTCGGAATCGTGCTTAGTCTCTATTTCGCTCCGCTAAAAATAATTTCATCCGTACTAAATGCTCTCAACTCTCCAACTCGAATTCTTCCCACTCCTTCTTGCACCTTGCCAAAAATCTTTCTAACAACTTTGCTTCATCATCTTTCCCTCCTCTTTTCTACTCTGATGGCTTTGTAGCTATTTCTTCCACTGAAAAAGCAGATCTCTTCATTCAGACTTTCCCCTCCAATTCCACTTTAGATGATTCCGGTGCTGTTCCCCCATCACTTCCTCCCTCTGACTTCCTCATGCCTGACATTAAAATTTAGTCAGATCATGTATTTTCAGCCATCATTGGCCTTAATACTAACAAGGCATATGGGCCTGTTGGAGTCCCTCCTGTTGTCCTCAAGAAATGTGCTTCTGTGCTTACATCCTGCCTAGGTAAACTCTTTCACCTTTGTCTGTCAACTTGTACCTTTCCTTCTTGCAGGAAGTTTGCTCTCATTCAGCCAGTCCCAAAGAAGGGTGACCATTCCCAACCCTGTAACTATCGTCCAATTGCTTTAACATCCTGTGTCTCAAAAGTTTTCGAGTCAATTCTCAATAGAAAAATTTTAAAGCATCTTTCCTATCAGAACCTTCTTTCTGATCATCAGTATGGGTTCTGCCGGGGATGCTTCACTGGTGATCTTCTCACTTACCTTTCAGACTCTTGGACATCCTGGTTTCGGGACTTTGGCGAAAGTTTTGCCATTGCACTTGACATCTCCAAGGCTTTCGATCTAGTCTGGCATAAATCTTTAATTTTCAAACTGCCCTCTTACGGTTTCTATCCATCTATTTGTGCCTTCATCTCTAGCTTCCTTTCTGGTCATTCTCTAGTCGCTGTTGTAGACGGCCTTCGTTCTTCTCCTAGATCTATCAACAGTGGTGTAACTCAGGGCTCTGTCATATCACCAACTTTCTTTCTTTTATTCATCAATGAAATTCTAAGCTGCACATCTAACCCTATCACTCGTACGCTGATGATTCCACCCTTCACCTTTCCATTCGGTTCTCGCAACGTCCATCTCAGCAGTTACTTCAACAAACAAGGGATGAGGCTATGGCACACCTAATGTCTGACTTGGATGGTATCTCTGGCCGAGGTAAAAATAATCTTGTTGTTTTTAATGCATCAAAAACTCAGTTTTTAAACCTATCAACTCAACACAATCTTCCACAAGAGTACCCACTAATGATTAATATTATCCAGCTAAATCCTGCATCATCCTTGAACATGCTTGGGGTTTCATTCACTCGGGACTTATCTTGGAAAGAACATATTACATCTCTTGAAAAATCTGCTTCCAAGAGATTGGGTGTGCTATGCCGACTCCTTACCTTCTTTAGCCCTGCACGGTTGTTGACTTTACACATGAGTTTTATTCGCCCCTGTGCAAAGTACAACTTTCATGTGTGGGGAGGTTCCCCACATACAGTTCTTCTCAATAGGGTGGAAGGCTTTTCGTCTCATCAACTCTCCTCCTCTTACTGGCTCCCTTCAACCTCTGTCTCTTCGTTGCACTGTTGCATCTTTACCTCTTTTCTGTCGCTGCTTCAATGGTCACTGCTCCTCTGAACTATCTACTTGCATCCCTCCACATCTGCGATGGGTGCGTAGTACTCGTCTAGCAACAAACTCTCATCCCTTTTCTTTCCAACTCTCTAATTCAAGAGTTAACCGTTACTTCCAGTCCTTCATTTATGCAACAGGTCAACTCTGGAACTGTCTCCCTCTGTCTGTATTTCCTACGTCCTATGATCTCCAGTCTTTCAAACGCAGTGTGTCCAGGCATCTCGAAAGGAACAGATCTTGAATTGGCTCTCTTTTGTATTGTTTTTGTTTTTTCCTTAGAAGGAATGGTTTGCGGGCTTCTTGCCTTTGGTTCCTTCTTTCTTACATAAAAAAAATACTGTTAGCATAACACTTCCATTCCCAGTTACTTGTATGAACGTAAATCTGTTGCATTCGCCAAACTAATGGAAGTTGTAACATTCTCTTTAGCATAAAGGTTTTCGCTACATCTTTATATACAGTAGATTCAAGCATAGATATTAGACGCAGTGTTTCATAAATGTATGCAAAATGGGTCATAAGCAATATGAGACCAGTGGCATGCAAAAGCTGTGTGAGTATGCGAGCAAAGAGAGCTTCACATGAAGAATTATGAGTTCCAACAGTGACGTGTATCACCGACGTTTCGACCAGGTATAAAAGACAAGCGGGAGGACAATGGTATAAAGTTTGCTTGGATATGCCTGTGGACTGACTGGACCAGATAGATGTAGGCTCGTGTATATTGTGTTTATTCAGCTGAGTGTCTAACTAAAGTGGATATGATGGGAAACGTAAGAGTAGTAGCCTATTATGCAGTAGTCTGACTGGAAAGAGTGCTTAGTGAGATTCTGACTTGGAGGGTTAGTAAGAGTGTAGTGACTGGAACAGGAGCAAGCAGACCGAGACCCAGTTAAATAGAAAGGTTGTGGCAAATATAAGGGACGATGGTGTGTCGAGGAAGAGTGGATTGTTGCTGGGAAAAGTATCTTGATTTTGTCGGGGCCATCTCTTACAGGATGCGGCTTCAGGCAAAAGGCTGGTATATAAAAACAATGAACAGTGAAGTGCATGTTCACAAAATATATTTATACTGGTATATATCGCACATGGAGAATTATTATTTGTTCATTCATGGGCATCTGCTCTCATCTTTGAATATTTGAATATTATACACCCAACAGGTTAAAATAATTTAGTGACAGTTTCAACAGCATATTTCAGCAACCTGCATAACCTATATACAAGTGCACACCTGTTGTCGTGCTAGTAGAATTTAATGGCGAGGCCGAGGCAGCAATAACTGGGGGGGTAAAGCCCAGTAAATCATACTGTAGTGCTGTACAGCTTAATATCCTCACCCACCACCCACTCATCAGTCACACCACTACACTGCCTTCAATGCTGATATATATATATATATATATATATATATATATATATATATATATATATATATATATATATATATATTAGCCGTTACTAGTCCACTGCTGGACAAAGGTCTCCCCCAACTTTTTCCACGAATTCCTTGACTATGAAAATCTTTGCCACGTTTTCCCTGCAAATTTCTCTATCTCATCTCTCCATCTCCTGTCTGGCCTTTTTCTGCTACGCTTAGAATCTCTTGGTGTACAGTCTGTCAGCCGCTCACTCCATCGGTTATCCCTTATTCTTGCTATATGGCCTGCCCACCTCCATTCCTGTTCTTTTATAACTTCTATAATATCTTTGACTTTAGTCTGCTCTCTCACCCAAGTTGATCTTTTCCTGTCTCTTAAAGATATTCCCATCATTGACCTTTCCATTGTTCTCTGAGATCGGATTAATTTATTTTCCATCGATTTTGTCAGTTTCCAGGTCTCACAACCATACGTCATAGCTGGAATTATACATTCATTATATACTTTTCGTTTCATACAAACTGGCAAGGTACTTTCCATAATATCCCTATGGTTACCGAAAGCTTTCCATCCAATTGCAATGCGTCTTTTTTTCTTTTCTTTTCTTTTTTTTTTTGCTATCATGATCTTTTGTTAATTTTAGTATTTGTCCCAAGTAGTTGTACTCCTGAACTTCCTCAAGAATTTCACGCATATTCTGATGACGCTCTTTTGTGTTTGTGGATTATACATTACTTTAGTTTTACTTCGGTTCATCTTCAGTCCTACTTTCAGACTTTCTCTCTTCAGGTCATTTAACATTTCTTGCAATGCCTCCGCTGTTTCTGAGATTAGGACAATGTCATCTGCAAATCTTAAATGGTTTAGCTTTTCTCCATCTATGTTCACTCCTTTGTTTTCCCAGTCTTTCATTCTGAAAATACTTTCTAGGCATGCTGTAAATAATTCTGGTGAAATTGTATCTCCTTGACGCACGCCCTTCTCAATCTTAATTTTTTCCGAGTCCTTATGTAATTTAACTGTAGCAGTTCCCTCTTTATGTATGTTTTCGAGCAGTTTTACAATGTTCTCATTCACTCCTTGTTCTCGCAGTGAATTTATAATCGCTATGTGCTCCACTGAATCAAAAGCCTTTCCGTAATCAACAAAACCTATGCACAGTGCTTTATTATATTTTGTAGTTTTCTTAATTAGCTGATTCATTGTATGTAGATGATCGGTGGTTGAATACCCGCTTCGGAATCCTGCCTGTTCGTGAGGGTGGTTCTCCTCCAAAATTGTTGTTATTCTGTTCGTAAGGACTTTAGTGAAGAGTTTGTAAATAACTGATAATAAGCTAATGGGTCGATAGTTGCTAAGATCTTTTGAGTCACCTTTTTTGTAGAGTAAAATAACTAATGCATTACACCATGTTTTGGGAATTTTTTTCTGTTTGATACAGTGGGTAAATAAGTGAGCAAGCCTATTTTGTACTTCTACTCCTGCATCCAACAGTAAATCTGCTAATATATATTGAACCCATTGGATCCCAGGGGTGCTGGTCGAGGCATGGCACTGGGAGGGTACTGAGCATACCGCCCTCCGCCTATCGGCTCATAGTCGCGAAGCTCATAGGTCCCTAACCGGGGGTTCGATACTTTATAAAGACTTGAAAATTCCCAGTTCTGTCCAATACTCGGGACACTGGGCTCCAATGGGTTAAAGAGACTGATAGGTTTGCCAGTCATTAACCCATTGGATCCCAGGGGTGCTGGGCGAGGCATGGCACTGGGAGGGTACTGAGTGTACCGCCCTCCGCCTATCGGCTCATAGTCACGAACTCTTAGGTCCCTACCTGGGGGTTGCCTACTTTATAAAGACTTGAAAAATCCCAGTTCTGTCCAATACTCGGGACACTGGGCTCCAGTGGGATATGTAGATATATGAGGCTCTGTGATACAGTAGTAAAGTGTGCGTTTTCATACACTGGAGAATGAGGGTTCATGCCCTGCCAGGGTAATAAACTTTGAGAGCATTCTTCCGGGCACATACTGGTTTGGCGGATATAAGGGATGCTGTGGTTGAACCAGTGTCGCATACCATAAAAAGTATGCTTGCACCCAGTCGGATTGCTCAGGCCGATTACACTTGGATCACAGAATACACACACATCTATAGCCACTCCAACACTACAGTCACATTTACTCGTATAAGTGCTTCTCACCATATAATCTTTACCAGACAGCCTAAGCCACTTGGTAGAGATACGTAGGCTGTATCGTCCTCACTTCGGTTGGGATGTGCCGGTCCTGCAGTGGACACTCAAACGGCTGATGACATACATACATACATATATACATACATATATATATATATATATATATATATATATATATATATGTATGTATATATATATGTGTGTATATATATATATATATATATATATATATATATATGTGTGTGTGTGTGTGTATGTGTGTGTGTGTGTGTGTGTGTGTGTGTGTGTGTGTGTGTGTGTGTGTGTGTGTGTGTGTGTGTGTGTGTGTGTGTGTGTGTGTGTGTGTGTGTGTGTGTATGTGTATTATGTTACTTTAGTGTACCGAATAGGGTAGTAGCTGTATTAGAGTACCATAGTTCTGTGCTGTCTTAAACTCAGGCTATGTGAAAGTTCAGAAACTGGTGATAAGTAGAGTGCATATAGAACCCCCCCCCCTCTCTCTCTCTAAATATCTATCTATTTGTCTACCTCTCCTTTGTCTTAGCTTTTCATGAGTTACAGTTTGAAGATTTGAAGTCCTTTCGTCGTGGTTATCTTGTATGAACTGCAAGACGATGTGCCAGGCAACACACAGATTAAGTATACAATCTTTACATACTCCTATAGATAGATGTCTTACTCCATTCATCGGGTCTCTCAATAGTTATGAAGTTTTCAGTATATGTCTCTGTCTTCTCCTCACAATCATCTCCCGTTCATTCACTTCGAGTAATTGTCTAATGTACAATTCTCTGCGGAAATAACAGTATTTGGCCGACTCACAACTATACCACTCCTACGATCTCCAACACCTTATCATTGTCTCACCCTGTCAGTTCTTCCTGAATCTCTGTGTCCCTCTGTCAGGCTCTCTCTCCCTCTGTCTGCTCGTCTCTTTATCTTCCTACCCATCTCGCAAACCCTGTGTTTGTCTTTCCATATCTCTGCTTGTCTCTCTATCCATCTGTCTCCCTCTGTATCCCTCTGTCTGCCTCTCCATCTCTCTGAGCGTCTCTCCATCCCAAGATTTTCTCACCATCCCTCGTCAGTCTCTCCATTGTTCTACTTATCAGTTTCTCCTTCCCTCTGCTTGTCCCTCTATCATGCTGGCAGTATCTTTCCTTCTTTGTCTCTCTCTTCTTCCTTTAGTCTCTCCATCTCACTTCCTGTCCCACTATCTGTCTGTATGCCTGGCTCTGTGTACCAATATGTGTGTGTGTGTGTGTGTGTGTGTGTGTGTGTGTGTGTGTGTGTGTGTGTGTGTGTGTGTGTGTGTGCGTCTCTCTCTCTCTCTCTCTCTCTCTCTCTCTCTCTCTCTCTCTCTCTCTCCCTCCCTCTCTCTCTCTCTCTCTCTCCCCCGTACGTAATGGGGTCACAACACAAATAATTAAGTCACGAATCAAATCACACCTACTAATGACGACAATTACCATCGGTATTAATGGCCTTTTAATTGGGTTTATTATGTCCCTTTTTAACATGCTTTTGTATTTCTTTTTAGGCCACTGGAGTGAATTTCTTCCTCTGTTTCAGCAGCACACAGGCAATTTAATTTGTTGACGCAATCCTGGAAACTATCAAGCGGCCAAATGCTATCTGGGGATGGTACACACACACACACACACACACACACACACACACACAGTGAGTCTTGTTCACAAATCATATTTTTGAGAGAGAGAGAGAGAGAGAGAGAGAGAGAGAGAGAGAGAGAGAGAGAGAGACAGAGAGACAGACAGACAGACAGACAGACAGACAGAGCAATACCTCAATTTCGATGCTCCACTTTCAAGCGCAGATCCAATATCATCTCAGTCTCATCTAGAATCCATCATACTGAGAAATAGGTTAAAAGAAATGGGTTGACCAAACAATTTCTCTTTATATCTTACTGTTTTCAATGTACAGAATCAAATTTCGTGAACTGTAGGTTCGTCAGAATTAATCTGAGTGTAGAAACAAAAAATCAAGGAAATTATATCCATATAACAGTTAGAAGATTAGAAATAAAAAAAAATATGAATTAACTTTATTTGTCTGTTTTCCCACAACAGAGACTAGTCTGCCTCTTTAACTTTTCGTTCCTTTATCCCCACTTTTTCCAGCTCCTTGTCCTTCTTCCTCTCTTCCTCTTCTCAGTCGTCTCCTCACGCCCTTTCTCTTTTCCTTCCCCCCTTCTCTCTTTTTCCTGCTCCTCTTTATCTTCTCCCTCCTCCTCTCTCACCACCACCCCTCTTTTTACTCCTCCTACTCCACCTCTCTTTTCCCCTCCTCCTCCTCCGACTCCTCCTTCACTTTTTCTCCTACTCTTCCCTTTTCTTCTCCTCCTCCTGCTCCTCCTCCTCTTCCTCCTCCTCCTTCTCTTCTTCCTCGTCCTCGTCCTCCTCCTCTTCCTCCTTCTCGTCCTCCTCCTCCTCTTCCTCCTCCTCTCCTCCTCCTCCTCCTCCTCCTCTTCTTCTTCTTCTTCTTCTTCTTCTTCCTTCTCTTCTTCCTCCTTCTCCTCATCCTCATCCTTTTCTTCAACTTCTTCTTCTTCGTTTATTTTCTTCTTCTTGTTGTTGCTGTTTCTTTCTTCTTCTTCTTCTTCTTCTTCTTCTTCTTCCTTATCAATATTGTTATTATTTATTATTCGTGTATTTTCTTTTTCGTTTTTCTTCCTCTTGTTTTTCTTGTTTTTCTTCTTCTTCTTTCCCCTCCTCCTCCTCCTCCTCCTCCTCCTCCTCCTTCTTCTCAGCAGATTCTTTCCCATTCTTCTTTTCCCTTTTCGTCACTACTCATTTTAACACTTTTTCCAATTTTCCTTCATTAACTCTTGGTCGGGATCCGTTGAAATTTATATTGTTTTAATAATCTACAGACCCACTCTTTTATTAGTTGTAAAATATGTGGAGGCAGTGGGTAGAGAGTGTTCCTCGACAAGAACATGGTCGACTGAGCACTAATATTATATCACTGGTTAATGTACACAGCGTACTTAATCAGCTTAGCGGTTATTACTGTTACCGTTCAATAGTTGTGCGGGTTTTAGAGGACGAGGATTGATTTAAGTTGGCGTTGTACAGAATTGTTGTCGAATAGGTATTTCATGTCTGAACTGTGGGATTGATGTGGATATGAGTAGTTATGGGATTGGTGTGGTTATTGTGGTGTGGAACTGTGGCAGTGGAATGGATACAGGAGGTGGAAGACTGGAGTTCCGTGGAGGTGGGGAGGTGGAACTATGGAAATGATGTGGGTATAAGAAGATGGAATAATGATAGTGGTGTATTAATAAGGTGTGGAATGAACGAGTGGAGAAAGAGCGAGCAGTGATAAAGGACTGGACATAGGTGGCTGGAATTGTAAATGGTGTGGAAAAAAGATTAAACATTTTTAGAGATGAAGAGTGGACTTAAGAGGGTGGATTTGTGAATGTGCCGTGGATATCAGGTAGTGGATTAATGATGGCTGAGTGAACATATGATACGGAAGTAGAAGTTATATGGTAATATCGAAAGGCAGATCTTTCCACGTCCTTCTGCCTACGGGTGACTTTACACTCCCTCTATTGTCTTTCTGTCCTTCATTCTTTCCTCGTCCTTCAGTCTGAGGATGACTAAACACTGAGTGACAAGCCGAATGGTTTTCTCTACACCAGGAAACCATTTACCACGCTGGGTGGTAACCATATACCAAATTATGGCGCCTGGTGGTTTAGTGGGTAATGACGATGCTCCAATCGGATTGTTCCGGTGATGGTTTATATCCAGGGGGTGGTTGGGGTTATTGCTCGCTTAATACCACTCAGGGATGAGTGAGGCTGGTCACTCTCATCTTAAATGTCAGGACCAACTTGCCTAGCCCCGGGCTCCTACGCTCCTCGTGGGGCAACGTAGGATTGGATGATGGATGGATGGATGGATGGATAGTATTAATATATTAAAGTACGGGCAGTGGGTATCAGAGCATAAATATTATGCTAGAAGAATGTAGCTCGATTTGTCACAAGGCTGCTCTATGAAAACGGGTATGTGTATAACTTCTGAATTAAGAGTCGGTTTATCTGTTTATTGCCTGATGCCACATGCAGTAAAGTATAACCCCCACAAATGGATCTCCATGTCATTTTGTGCCTAACTACACAGCTCATCTTCCTGGCCAACACCCCTCTTCCATATTTCTCTTCTATCCTTAATCGTTCACCAAGAATCTGGCCATCTTCTTTCAAGCACTCCGCTCCCTCAATCTACATTTCGTGAACAGTCTCATACTATTCATTCGGAATTGCAGGTAATACAGATAAAAGGGAAGAAGGTAAAAATCTTAGGAGATTTTTCGAAAATTTTGGTAGCTTACAATTAAATTTCCGTTGAAGAGATCAGTACGGACTAAGCAAAATCATAATAGGTCAGAATTTTATATTTTACGCCATGTTTTGTTATATCACACTAGCTTTGATCAAATCATGTAGCCTACTTTCAGTTTAGTGTAGTTAGGTTTGGTTAGTAAGATTATATAAGGATGCTTTGCATCTCGACACCAAACTTATATTTATTGTGGTCATCATTAAAAATTTTGGTATAATACTTTTATAAGAGTAATCACAGCTCTGTGATGTAGGACACAGAGTGAACTAAATTAAAGTAGAACAGGTCTGATCAGATTCGATTCCTAGGTTTGATTAGAATTAGCTCTGTTGGACTAAGCAGGAATGCCACAACCAAAAATTTATATCCGTGCTACTCTCAGCACAGGTATTATTCCAATTACTTCAGCTCCTTTCTACATTATTATTGCACCTTCGCCCATCAGCGTATTCTATCTCGAGCCCTGCTTCCGGCGTGATGAACTGGGACGGCAGCTAGACACCCACCGCACCTCCTTAGAATATATTAAGCCAGTGAATTTGCTGATGGGAGAGGCAGACCTGGGCTGAGCTGGACTGGGTTGTGTTAAATAGAATAGCAGAGAGATGTACTGAGGAAGGGAAGAACAGTAAAGTGAACTGTGAGAGGGGAGAAAGAGATGTGCTGTGTGGGGGTACTCGAAAGTGGTGAGTGAGAGGGAAGGGATGTACGTTGCAGGTGTAGGAGAAACGGGTATGTTGTGTCAGGGAAAGGGTGTGCGTTCTAGATGTGAGGCGTGTTCTATAAGTGACTAGGTGTCCTGTGTGGGAGGAGAGGAGTTATAGGTGATGGACGATTAAAAGAAAACAGATTTGCTTGTTATGGATGGATACATTATGTGTATCTGTGTGAGATGAGCGTTTTGTGTGTATGAAGGAAAGCAAGGTGGTGGGAGGGGAGGAGGTATGTCATGCCTAAATGAAGTATGTGCCGTGAAGGAAAGTAGAGTTGTGCAACATGAGGAAAAGGAAAGGTATTCGGTGTGACGGAGGAGGGGGGTGAGGGAAGGAAGGGGTGCACGCGGTGTTAGAACTATTTGCAGGAGTGGATGTGCCTGTGAGGCTGATGGTATTTTCTGTTAGAACGATATGTTCGTGGCAATGAGACAGAGAGACGGCAAGGGAGATGTAATGTGTGAGTGGGAAGTGTGGATGGAAGGCTGAGAAGGCTGTGGGGTGTGAACGAAGGAAAGGTTGTTGTGGGTGTGAAAGGGAAGTGTGTGTGTGTGTGTGTGTGTGTGTGTGTGTGTGTGTGTGTGTGTGTGTGTGTGTGTGTGTGTGTGTGTGTGTGAGAGAGAGAGAGAATGGTGACGCCACGTACAGTACATAAACACGGTTCTAACACTAAGGCGTGTATCTGTATGCAAGTAAATAAATGTGTAACTGAGGAATATCTATTTGTTTATGTACAGAACGTATGCACAGATATGTTTATGTGACAGTAGTGTGCTGTGCTTAAGAAGAATTTATGCATGTACGGTACGTGTGTACGTGTGCACTACATGTGTGTATGTATGCACTGAATTTATATACGTTGGTTCTAGGAATTAATGTTGTTAACACCTGTGCATAGGGCAGTAGTAGAAGTAGAAATAACATTAACAACAGCAGTAGCAGACGTTCAGACGTAATAGCTTTACAGCTATGCCGAGGAATATACACCCTTTGACTCGTTCAGATAATCCACCAACTCATCCTAGCACTGCTTCGTTTACTCATATGAAGAGAGAAAAGACAGACAAGAAAAAAAATGACCACCAGAATAACAGAGTGGTTGCTCAGAGGCGGGTTTAAAAATAGAACAACATTGTGGGACTCCAGAAAATGGGTGTAAGGTCGAGGACGATAGCGACATATGGACTATCAGAGTGATGGAGTGGCTATCAAGTGATGAAGTTTGAGGTCATCGTAGTAGGAGAACGTGATGTCACTTAAAGTTATTAAGTGATGGACAAGAAATGGAGTAGAAGAACGAGACAGGCTGATAAATCAGTGAACATTCTGAGTGACATACTGGCCATTAAGGCGTTGAGTTAAAAGTGGAGCTAGGATAAAACTATATGGACACACTAAGTACCAAGGTTGAACAGGATCGTGGTGAAGAGAGAGATCAAGGCATGTAAAGAACAATTACATGAGCAAGGTGGCACCCTCGCGCTGGAGTCGAAGAGCTTCCAGAGCCTGGCAAATAGTTAGAGAAACAATGTAACAGCTCAAAAACGAAATGAAATTAGTAGATAGACCAAAAATTAAGAAAAAAGCTGAACGAAAAAGACGAATTTCATTCAGAAATCTGATTTCCAATTTCACAGACAAATTGATCTACCCCTGAAAGCGAAGAATATTTTCATCCCTAAAGGGTTCGACAACTAGTGATAATTGTAAAACGGTAATCCAGCAACAATTTAATATCACTGAGATGTTTCTAGGGACTACTATAACCTCCCAAAATAAAAGACAATATCTTGTTTTGACTCTGTGTTCATGCCCTGAACTAGTAATTGGAGTTTTTTCTCGATGTGCCTCATTTTTTGTGTCTAGTTAGTATTTCTGACTGTTTAAGTTTCCAGGAGTTTTTACCTCATGCGCAACTTCTGTCCCCAAATTTCATTGTTGGAGTTAATTACTGGTTGGGAGGAGCAACAGGATAGGTAAAGAGGAGACTATTTTCATTCAGTGTGTCTCAGTTGCCTAAAAAATCAGGGGCCGTCAGGTGTTGAGACCTTTCCGTATGTGGGACTGGCATTTCGGTCACTTAATTATAAAACATGACTGACCGAAAATGCGTTACATATTTTGTTAACATGACATATTCTAGATGTCTCTCATCCTGTCCCGCTTTTTCTTATTCGATGCATTTGTTTTTTCTCAGTTTTATATATATCTATCTGTCTATCTGTCAGTCTATCTGTCCATCTATCTATCTATCTATAACCAGGTGCCATAATCCCGTTAGGGGGGATCGTTTGACTTTGAGATAGTCGGGAAAGGGCATTAACCCTATGCCAGCCCACTTGTAAACACGTAGGGAACATTTATGGATTGGTTATAGGGTTACCACCAAGCGTTGTAAATGGTTTCTTGGCTTACAGGAAACCATTTGGCTTGTCACTCAATGTAAAGCCACCTGAAAAGGAGAGTACTAAAAAGTTACAAGAAAAGTGGGAGAAATAGAGAGAAGGGCAGACACGGAAAAAGAATGATGAAGATGAAGGAATAAGTAGGCAGCGCTACATACAGTGAGTGGATGATGGCCTTTACTTAATTTTCTACCACTTTCTTTCTTCCCATATCATACACTGCCTCATATCTCCTCGGACGTTTGTGTCTACCATTCTGTTTACCATTCTCTCTCTCTCTCTCTCTCTCTCTCTCTCTCTCCTCTCATATAAGTACTCTGCAGACTCAAAACTTCCATTGTAGGCAATGTGATGATAGTATATTACAAATTCCTCTTCCCTTGTAATCTTGGGGACACAAGATACATTGCAACAGGGACGGGACGGTATCCTTATTTCAAAGGCTTACCAACAGTCTGCCACCAAAACTTTAACCAAAACTAACCTTACCCAGTCTAACCGAACCTAACTTGCCTTAACAGAACCTAAACGAACCTAACCTAGTCTAAACTCACTTGGCCAGCTTTGCTGACCAACATTCCACCACAACCCAATTATGTATTTTGTCGTTTATTTTTGTGTTGTGTCTGTGGACACTATCATCCAACTTTCTGAGTTACACATAGATTTTATTAGTCCATGTGGTATAAGTCATTCCCAAGTTGAATAAAGTAGTGCGAAGGTTGGAAGAATAAACTGTAAAAGTACGTCAAGGTGGTGAAGAGGTTTGATTCATTTAGTACTTTGACTTAATGTTTATTAAACTCTTGTTGTCTTCAGATTGTCTGATTTACCTTAAAGTGAGAAATTTCATTGTGAACGGGTTGATGGAAAACAATTATAACTCAGCCACTACACATGGTCCCCCCAAAGGCAAATGAATTCATCTGGTGGCGGCAAGAATTATTTTTAAAATTTTTAGTTGACTTGAAGGAGTTATGCTGATTAAGGTGCCACTTTTTGCCGCCCATCTTGTCGTGCGATGTTCATATATCAAGCATAGAATGAAAATGGAATTTTCACCATATCCTTTTTTCTGTGAGGTTACGCGGGAGTTGCATGTATGTCGGCAAGCTTGGAATATTATCCTATCGATAATTTAGTTACATATATATATGGTAATTATCAACTCCAAAAGATTTTTTGGCAAAATAATTCACTTTATACAGAAAACTGAAATTCCTTTGTCCAGCCTCAAGCACCTTTCCCGTATTTCCTCGCCCCTGGTCTACATCTGCTACCCAAACAGTTTCATAATTTGCAAACAGTAACAATGAAAACCCATAAAACTACTCTATACTTTGGTCAGTTTCTGCGACAAACTGATGAAGCTCTCCGCTCCATGTGCCAGGTTTCACATATCTGAGGAATGTATATGAACCCAGCAAATGCCATGCATATAAGGTTCACCTGACTTTGTTTACGCTACTGGATAACTTTATAGCAAGAGATAATGGTTATTTGCTTGGTATATATATCAGACTGTCTTTCTGTCTGTTTATCTGTATATCTATCTATCTTTGGTGATCATAAATAGCACCCAACAAGAAACTCACCGGATGGTATCGTAGGTGTAGCCAGGAAGGATCTTTGCGTTGCTGTAGGCGTTGGAGTAGGAAATGAATAATGCTGCAGCACTGATATTGATAAAGCTGATTGATCCGTCCCCGAAATACACGAGAAATGACCCGGCGGAGTGGAGGAGGAACTTCATATATACAGTATAGCCTATGTACCACTCTTTTGAGTATATATATATATATATATATATATATATATATATATATATATATATATATATATATATATATATATATATATATACAGTATATATATATATATATAATCGACTGACTTTTGTGCTTTCCCAGCAGGTTGCCTGGCAACGGAATTTCTCTGAGTCACTCGTTGTAACCGGGAGAGTGTCACTCGCTGTAATCGTACCTATGCCAGCCCCATGCAGCGCTATCAGTACAGTCTACAGTGTCATGCTATAATACTAGCTCTCTCAAGCGATTATTGTGTTTAGAGCCTCGAGGGAGATAAACTGTATAATACATATATTGTATTTGTCACAAAAAATATTACTAAAGTGACAAGTAAATGAACACAAACAAATGCACATAATTTTTCAGCTTGTAGACCTCCGGCATCCTATAGTGGGCCACGACTTTCTCTCTCTCTCTCTCTCTCTCTCATTGTGATTTTTAGAACTGGGTGGGAAGATATTAACTGCTCCTCGATCCTCGCCCACCTTGTCTGCTTCCCTCAGCCCTTCTTGATTAATAATATACAAATAGTGAAATATATATATTCCTGTAGAGTTTACACCTGCCGTTTAGAAGGGACTTTAAGGACACCAAACGCATTTCCATTAGCCTATTCTTGATAAACACAATTTGTATGATCATATGAATTTTTCAGAGTCCATCACCTGAATATTGCTTGTGTAATCAGGTGAATTTTTATTCAGGTGATGAGCTGACGTTTCTTTCTGATCAGCCTCCCTGTATTTACATAATCATGTAATTTTTGTTAAAGTGATCAGCTAACCTATTCACCTGGGAAGACATATTATCGTAGTGACGATAAGGCTACAACTTTGGTACCGCGGCACTGTTTATGAATAGGAGGCTCTGTTGCTCTTGTTTGCTTATGTAACATAACACACAGCCGCCCATCCCTCATTTTAAGGTCTTTATACTAATTCGCTAACTGTTCCTCATAATCAAGATATTTTCCCTCCTTTCATTTAATCAAGTGCAATGTTGCTGGACAAAGGCGATGAATTTGCGAGAGGAATATTTGTGAGTAGGGAATACAGGGTTAAGGAAGGGTGGAAGGGAGGAAGGAAGAGGTATGCTTATCTAGAAATAATCGAAGTCATAGTTATCAGTCGCGTGGGAATGATGTCATTAATGTGATCAATGGCTTAAACACTGATTAAAGATAGAGGCTAGCTGAGAACAGTTAATATTGTGCACACCTGACGCATAGTTTTTCTTTTTGCCTTGTCCTGAACCCCTCTGCAAAGATCTGTGTTTATTAGAACAGTTAAAACTAAGGACAGTAGAGTATGGCTGATCCCTTCATGCCGATGATAGTTAATGATCTGACTCTGTTACTATCAAACGATTTCATTCATTATAGGCTAGGAGGGATATTTTGAGCTTGAAGGTTTCGTTACACATTTCATTAACTTCACTACATAGGCGCCTATCATCACTGTTTAACTGAATAACATTGTCTACAGGCAGCAAGAATACAATAATGCAAGCAGAAGCACTCAGAGAATGCAACATCCGCGCCCTTGTATTGGTCTAAGGGAAAATATGGGCTTTTGCCCTGGTGACCATGATCGTCGACAGCTTAATTTCAAATGTGATTCATAAACATTCTTGCCTGGCTCATAACCCTTCCACCACGTTTGGTCAAAATCAGCTAAGAACGTTTTGAGTTGACCATGTCCCGTGACCCTAAATTTTGACCTTTCCCTTTGATATTGACCTTGAAATGTTCTAAAAACGAATTCCTTTATTACTGCCTTGTCCTGAATCCTTTTGCAAAGATTTGTGTAAATCAGGTAAAAACTGATTAACTAACCTGTTATATATATATATATATATATATATATATATATATATATATATATATATATATATATATATATATATATATATAAGAGAGAGAGAGAGAGAGAGAGAGAGAGAGAGAGAGAGAGATAGATAGATATAGATATAGATAAACCGGTGTGTGTGTGAGTGTGTGTGTGTATGTGTGTGTGTGTGTGTGTGTGTGTGTGTGTGTGTGTGTGTGTGTGTGTGTGTGTGTGTGTGTGTGTGTGTGTGTGTGTGTGTGTGTGTGTGTGTTAAAATCATACCTGATCCCCTACCTTTTCACCAATTCTAGTCCAAATCGGATAGAAACTTTAAAACATATTTTATTCACAGTCAGGCACACCGACTGAATTTCGACCTTCCGACTTTTGACAGAATATTCTCAAAATTTAACCCCTGATTCCAGCATTACCTTCAACCCATCCATTAAATTTGATTTAAAGCAGATAAAAACTGTGTGTTTAAATAATAGCTTCTGTGAACATCAGGCACATAAAATGCCTCTGTTGTGTGAGGTCTAACGGACTGGTAATATTATCTTACAGGTAAGACACCTCTCTTGTGTGGATTCAAGCCCCACACAAATTCACTACCATCTGCACTGTAGTAGGTCGGGACTCGGGACGCATGAATCCGAAATGAAAAACATTATAATGGTGTGATGGCCACACGACTTTTAAACTTGTAGTGGCCGAGGTAGGTTTGAACCCCATATGGTGGAGGTGCTTTAACTGTTTGACTAAAAATTGTGATAATTCATCTTACTCTCCGTAAGTCAAACTCTGACTTGGTCATGTGACCTTGACCTGAATTTGCCATATTGTTCTCAAAAACAATAGGTTAAACCCTTGGCTGCTCCTTCCCTTCCTCCAAATTTGGTTAAGATCTGGTAAGAACAATTTGAGTTGTTTTGTTCACACACACACACACACACACACACACACACGTTGAGCAAAACTAATGCCTGCTATTACTTCATGAGCGCGGGTGTAAAAAAGTAAATTAATGGGCTGAAATGGGTTAAGTGCCCTTGAGCTAGAAGTGTGTACAAGAACCTTGAATGTGAAGGCTTTTGAAACTACTTTTTTGTCCACAGAATGCAGTGCAGCTGACCAGATCTGGTGCACCCGTGTTTGTACTGTAACTGAGTAAAGTTGTCCTCTAACCATGTACCGTTTCCATAAAATGACCTGCACTGACTTTCATTAACGCGTGTGTGATCGTTGCATTACAGAATTTAAATAGCTACGATTTCTAATAATTATTTCATTACTTCATTAAGTACTGCTAAATATAGTTGATAACTCCCCTTTTCCATACTGAGATTCCAGCATACTACAACTTTTTCTAAATATATTTGTTTAGGTGAACTGATCTAGCCTAGAGCTAAACTGGATTTCGAATCAATGCTCAGTTATGATAGGTAGGCGGCCCTGTCTTCCGCTCATTTAACGTAGTGCTACCGTTATCTGGATTCTGACGAGCCAAATGTTTTTTTGTAATCCAGGATTTTTTTTTTATTGCATTAGATATTACCCTTAAAGTGCATGTTAATATAGTGGGTTATAGTGTTCCAGCCATATGAGACCATTAATGATTTATGTCAGAGCGGTAGATGGGGCCTGTTGTTCAGCTGAAGCGACTAGTTGAAGGTTAGGACTAAGAAGCCAAGCTACAGGCCTCTTGACGCTTGATAATGCGCGAAAATATTTGATGATGCATAATAAACTCGGATAACAAACGACAAGATAAGGTACAGCGAGTTAGCCCAGAAACAGAACGAGAGAACGAGGCAGACACATACTGCACTGTAACTACATTACCAACGGGCGCGTTCACAAACTCAGGCGTTGCCAGTGACCGTCGGGTAATTTAATTAGGAACTTAGCCAACTACACTCGGTTGCACTGTTATATATTTGCTATAATTCCTTCTATGATATAAAGTGATGAGTACATAAATTATTTAATACTGTAAGCACTGGTTATTATATCAGTTCTCTATAAATGATTTACTAAAATGCTGCAGAACTGTCACTAGAATGCTTAAGACTACAAGTGGTCCATTAGCATTCATCACATATTATAAGTAGTCTCACTGCATGTTTACCTTGAAACACTTGTCTTTTGGTTATCAAAGAGATTAATGTTTCATCTGACAAATGCCGAAGAGAATGTACCGACTATACGTTATAAGAAAGGCACAATTTATGAAACCGAAATCATGCAAAGACGAAGCTGTCAACCGAAATCGCAAGTACCGATGTTTCCATGAACAGCAAATCTTGTTGCTAGCGTGTTCATACAGTCTTCATTATTTTAATTCCTATAAATATTTTGCCGCTAAATGTGTTCATGCTAGTAATCTATATAGACATATGTCTGAAAATTTTACCTGATTAAAACTATATTAAAAGACATAACTGAGAATGTAATCTGTTTTAAGCAATGAGGAATAAATTTTGTCCCTAGGTTTAGGTGGTTAGTTTAGATAGTTTAGTGACTCCCTACGAATTTATCATACAAATGAGTTTCCTCATTTTAGTGAGTAAATTTCTTCATAAAATTATAATTATGAACGAAGTGATAAAGAAAACACAAAACAGTAGTTTTGTTGACCGCGGTTTTTTTTTTTTTTTTTTTTTTCAAATCAAGTTATCAGTTGAAGATTGGCAACTTTGGGGAGTTGGTGAACGCTCCTATTAAAGTAGCTGTGCCTGTATGGCTGCACAGTTTCAGAGCGAGAGGGCACGTTGGAACAAGGCAGGGTGGTGGTGGGGGAGGGGAAGGAACTGCAGACTGGCGTAGCACACAGACACACACACACACACACACACACACACACACAAACTGGCATGCATAAGTATATACACACACCTGAGCACGTGTGAATACTATTGCACAGCAACATTCTCCAATATATATATATATATATATATATATATATATATATATATATATATATATATTTATTTATTTATTTATTTTTAAATAACAGAACGAAGGAAGGAAAAACAAATGGTTAAAAAAAAATAATCCATACACCAGATTACTGGTGTCCTCTGTTCATAAAATATCTGTAACAGTTAGACTTGAACAGTTGTGGGTTGAAATTTGGAGGAAAACAACTCTGGGGAAGCGAGTTCCAGAGAGATGCAGTTCGGGGAATGAAAGAAGTCTGATAGGCAGAAGTTCTGCAATATGGTTGAGTGACATTCCAGTCATGAGCGCTACCAGATGCCCGTGTAGCACGAGGGAAGGCATGGAGAGGTGGCACCATGGACGCAACTTCGTCTGAGCATTTGCCAAAAAAAATATCTGTAAAACAATGCAAGTGAGGCAACATTCCTTCTTACTTGCAGGGGAGGTAGTTTATATGTAATGGCAGGGTTGTTAATGATTCTAACAGCTTTATTCTGAATTTTGTCTAGTTGTCTTAATGCAACCTCTCTACAACCATCCCACAAGGGTGAGCAATATATATATATATATATATATATATATATATATATATATATATATATATATATATATATATATATATATATATATATATATATATATGAAATGTGTGTGTGTGTGTGTGTGTGTGTGAACAAAATAGCTCAAAGCTTTAATCATATTTTAATCATACGAGTTGGTGGGGATGAAAGTCAGCCAGTAAGTAAGCCAATTTTTTTTTTTTTTTTTACACTGAATCAGAGGTCGAGATCAGAGGGCAAGGCAACTAAAGTGATTTTTATTCGATTTAATGAAACTTGGTGACGGGTCCAGCATAGGAGAAGAATAAAATGCTTCAGATTTTAAATCATTCAGTCAGTGGTCAAGGTAACAGGGCTAAGTCCAATTTCCATGTTTGTGTGTTCTACATAACATAATTGGTCAACGAGTTTGATATAATTTTAAATAAACTTTGTGAAGCCATGGAGGGTAGGCGGTGGAGTACACCTGTTATTTTTTAAAACGAAAGGTCAAAGGGCATGGGCACATGCCAGGTCAGTTTAAACAGGCATATCTGATTTAAACCAAAGCTTGTGGAAAGGTTGTAGATATGACAAATATAACAGAATTTGAGGAAATCAAAGGCAAAAGTCAGAGGGAAATATCAAATTCCAAACAAAACAATGTTAAATCAGTTTTGATCTGACTAGAACAAATCTTAGTGGAACAATTAATGGGCAAGCAAGCTCGAAGGAATTTGATTTTCACAACTGTCACGGACACTGAGCAAAGTTTAAGCACGACCCGCATATTTTTGTCAAGAGTAATTATAAAAAGTTCGGTGGGATTTGGATAAAAGTTGGTGGATGAGTTGTATGTTACACTAAAGTTTAACCTGCTTTTTTTTTTTTTTTTTTTTTTTTTAATGACCAATAGGCCAATGATCCAGGTCATCTGGCAGGCTAAATTCAATAAATTTTTATCCGATGCAGAAAAAAAAAAAATTAAGTGAGTTGAGGTTAACAGTAGAATAAAGATATCAGAATCTGAAAACAGTCACAGGTCAAGGTCGCAGAGAAAAGAGAAACTTCGAAGGCACCGAGCTGGGTCAACTTAAACAGCTTTGATCTGATTTTACCTAAAGATGGTGGAAAAATCAAGAGTTAGACACGAATTTAATAATGAGAGTAAACTATTAAATGTCACAGTCACATGGCAAAGTCAAATATGCAGCCCTTTGACCAGTTGGTGGCCTCTGTTGTTGCAAGTACTAAGTGCTCTTTCTTGTTCTTGTCTTGTATTCTCACTTCCAGCCCACACTATGTTCCTTTCGTCTGTCTTTCCCATCCATCTTCCTACTCGATTTGTGTTCTCTTCTCCCACTTTTTCTGTCTTGCTCGTCTATTCCTTCTTGCTTTCTCTAATCTCCCGCGTTTTTCTTCCCTGTTGTCTTTCTTCTTTCTTCTCTTCTCCCTTCCTCTTCATACTTGTTTTCATGTTGCTTGAATCTCCCTCCCTTCTCCCTCCATTTTTTATTACCTTTTCCTTCCCTCCCTCCATTTTTTCTTTCCCGTCTCTACGTTCCAACTCCTCCCCCTCTCGTCTCACGTCTCTGTTTCCCTTTTCCTCCTCCTTTTCCATTCATTCTTGCTTTCATTTCTCTCTACACATCCTGTTTGTCATTGCCTTCCCTTTCTAACTCCCTTCTCAGTCTCCCTTCTCTTTCTTTGTCTCTTTCCATTTCCGTTCTCCTGTCTTCTTCGTTCTCCTGTTTCTTCCCCCCTTCTTATTTCTTTTCTAGGCTCATGCTGTTCCCTCTCGTGTTTTCGTGTTCCCTAACCTGATTTTCACTCTTCAATTCCTTTCCATAATTTCTTTTGTTCTCTCCTTCAATCCTTCTTCAACAAATTATAATATTTCTTTGTCGTTTCAATATTTGGTATCACTTTTCAAAATCCTGATTTTTTTTTTTTTTTTGAAGGAAAGAAATATTTTAAACTTCACTTCGAAAAAGTCTCTTGTAAGCAAAATAAAACAGTCTTGAGGTAAAAGGAACTAAAGTCAGACTTTGGACTGAAAAGTTGTAACGCCTTCAGTCTGATGTCATTTTCTTCTTATATTATCCTTTCAACCTGTAGCCTTCTTCTTTTAACTTAGGAATAATATGTAGCAATAGCGAGGCTGATTAAGTCTGTACCTTAAGTTTTCAGTTCCAAATGCCTCCCTGAAACTAAGTAATATCGTATGGACATAACGAAACGTACCTATAAAACTTCCATCACAAGGAAAGGGATAAGGTAATTTAGATGACATCTGTCTTCACAGAGATTGATATATCCTGTTTCAAGAGAGAGAGAGAGAGAGAGAGAGAGAGAGAAGGAAAAGGGGGAGCAGGGCACACACACACACACACACACTCAGAGATTGATATATCCTGTTTCAAGAGAGAGAGAAGGAAAAAGGGGAGCAGGGCACACACACGCACACACACACACACACACACACACACACACACATATATATATATATATATATATATATATATATATATATATATATATATATATATATATATATATAAATACTTTAACCGACAAGGAGATCCTAGGAAAAGGGGCTAAATAGGATCATACTTTCCAGTGTTATTATTTTGACAGTAACTGAGTGTAGGGTGAGGGAGGAAAGGCAGAGGCCCTTGTTTTGCTCCGTGCAGTTAGCAGAGAGGGTGTGGCGTTTATTGCAGCTCGCCCTCTCTTTCCCGTCTCTGTTTCTGCTATTTCATTCGTATGTTTCGTTGGTTCTCCCCTGTGCCGTCATTTTCATTATTTTATTTATTTTTTCTCTCTCTCATATATATATATATATATATATATATATATATATATATATATATATATATATATATATATATATATATATATACACCTATCTGTTCATCTATATCTCTCTATATATATATCTATATCTATCTATCTATCTGTCTGTCTGTCTATATGTAATTTATTTCTTACTGTCTTCCAATGACTCATTTGTAATTTCTCTGCCTTAATATATCAGCCTCTTATACTTAACACCATAATTTACAAGCTGTCTTCCTTTTGTGTTCTTTTTCTTTCTTCCGTTTCATTTTTATATGCAAATTCATTCTTCTTTTATCTTTTTCTTCTCCACTCCTACGCAAGGTAATCTTATTTTCTATAATATTCTGGCCCGACCGTCTCTTCAGTTTTGTCTCCCTGTCACGGGGTTTTTGTGAATATGCAAAATTAAAGAATAATATTCAATAATACTTGAGAACAGGACAAAGAATTGACTTGTGAAAATCAAGCAATGATTACTTTATGCCTGCTTACTTCGCCAATTCTCTAAGGACGAGAATTTATAAGCTTTCTCAACAGTACAGAGCAGAGACTAATTACTCACACTTGCTGTTTATTGGCACTGTTAGCCTCTGGAGAAAGTGACTCTACCCCTGACAATCAATATCTAATGCTATTAATGATAAACAGGTTCTTGCCGGTGCATTAACTTCTGGTTGCACAACAGATTTAAGCTAATAAAAAGTACTGGCCTATGTATCAGTTATGAATAATGCAAAGCATTTATGCAAATTAGGAGCTACAACTAGAATAAGCTTAATGTGGAAAAATAAAACACCAGTTTACATTACATTAAGCTCAAGAGAAAAGAACTGTGAATTTATTAATTACAATGAAATAAATTTTACCTTTCATGAGTCTCAAATGAATTCAAAATAAGGAGAACACACTCACTCAAAAGCTAAACTCTTAAGCCTAGGAAAAAAGAAAAGAAATACTGGTCAGAAAACTGGGCTAAGCGGAAACTGGGGCGTCGGTGCGTAGGACGGACGCTGCACACGCTAAACCTCTCGCCGGCTCACACTAGGTGGAGATTCAGGAACCCACTGAAGAACGACCTAGTCTCATGGCGCTACAATCCTAACTGAATTCAAACAAGCGAGGCAAGGACTGAGGCCAGCCGCCAACTGGTAACGGCTAACAGAGAGTGAGCGAAACACGCCCATAATAAATCACTCAGCGAAAGCGCTAATGTTGCGCACAAGGACGATCACTTATGAAACAGTGAAAAATGTTCTGAAAACACTCCCGATCGGGTGAATACGTGGCGGTTGACTGAGTGATACTTATGGGAATTCACTAGAATTCGCGGTTTCCCACAAAGTTCAATGTCACGAGTTTATTTAAATAGAGAATCGCGCCAACCCGTGACATTATGCCCCATCAAAATCATTTTTTTTTCTCAGGAAAAAAACATTTTCAATTTACATACATATAAATCCTAACTCAGTCACACAAGATTCACACTGTGTTGTGTATGCTATCCTGCTACAAGAGAAAGTCACAGTCGCCAGTGAGCGAAAAAACCTCGTATTCACGTTAATAGAAGCAAGCTTGAGGAAAAACTACTTGACGACGGTGAAAAAATCTGTACTCAAGTCAAACTGAGCGATAAGTTCACTACATTTACATTAATAACTAATTTTTATGTAGCGTGATGTATGTAATACATGGTGTAGGTGTGACAGTTGTGGTGTAACTGTACCTACGGGTAAAATTACATAATGCAAGTCAAAAGTAAATGATGATGATGAGGCAGAAGAGAAGAGGCAGCAGCACGCATCAGGGACAATCAGCTGTTCTGCACGGCAATGCTGCACCCGCCAGCTGCACCTGCGAAAGCAATCAAGGTGGAGCATCAAAAGTGTCATTTCTCTCTCTCTGCCTAGCAATCAGTACTTATGTTACATAAAGTACACTATTTACATTATTAACCAGGAAACGTAGTCAAGGCGTCTCTGCAGGACATCAAACGCTGACCCAGTTTACTGGTTAGACTCTATACCTAATTAGCGAAAGGGCTGGGCGTTTATGCAGGACATCAACGACTGCAATTCGCTAAATTAACCAGGGAACGTGGTCATGAACGAAAAGACTGGACGTCTGTGCAGGACATCAAACGCTGCAATTCGATAATGGAACCCAGTTTACTGGTTAAACCCTATACCTAATTAGCAAAAAGACTGGGCGTTTGTGCAGGACATCAAATCTGCAATTCACTAAATTAACCAGGGAATGTGGTCATGAGCGAAAAGACTGGGCGTCTGTGCAGGACATCAAATGCTGCGATTCGCTAAAGGAACCCAGTTTACTGTTTAGACTAACTCTACACTTACGATTAATGACAGGAAGCTGAGAATCCCTATGCAATCTCGGGCAGGTCACAATTTAACACCCATCGTGGGTGTGAACATTCATGTGGATAATGTGCATTCTCCGGGAATCCTCTGAGAGGCCCACAGCTCGAGACGTTCCACAAGGTAATTCATACACAGCCTCGGACTGTCTCTGCGGGGTTCTTGAACTTCCCCCTTAACTTATGGTACATATGTATGTGCAGGCCCTGGACGTGTGTCCTGTGGGGCCAACGGGCGAGAAGTCAGGTCTGCACCCACATTACCACTGTCCTCTCTTTCAACTGACTCAGAGATTACGGGTGTGGTTTCAAACGGCACAGGAAGGACATGTCCCTGATTAGTGGTACGTGGACACACATTCCAGGAACACACAAAACTATCTATTTCTCGTCCCATCCCTGGCCAGAAAAAGTCAGCATGGATACAGCCCTGGGTTTTCCTTTTGCCCAGGTGACCTCCTGAGGCTGAACAATGACCACATTCTAACCCTGCTAGGCGGTACTTAGCGGGAACGACAAACTGCAGTCAAACCTCGCCCTGGGGTGTTCGTGACTCACGGTACAGCCGTCCTTGTTTGCGAAGGAACTTGGCATGACCTCCCCGTGAATACTTTATCACTCTACTCTTTTGTTTCTTTCGCACGGCACCAAGTGTCGGGTCAGAATGTTGTTCTTGAACAACAACTTGGCTACACATCAGATCTTGCGGCAATTCAGTGGTCACTGGGGTGACACAGTTTGGAGCCTCAGCCATGGCTCGTGTTACTGTAGCTGAAGTCTGAGTAGCATCATCTTCAGTGCAACTATCCTTGGCACCGGGAATACTGCCTATGATAAGGTAAAACAAAGGTTCTGGCTTGACAACTGCGAGTGTCGTACCAGTGTAAAATGGAGATGCCACCTGGATACGTGCCTCAGGGAACAATCTCACTGATCCATCAATAAGGTTAGCTTGGATCTGTCGACCTGTGTACTGCTCAGGCCGAACTAGACTGCCTGACAGAGCAACCTGAGGAACCATTGTCTCTCAGGACCTTCACAGGAATGTCTCCCACAAAAGCTGGCTGAACAAGGAAGGCACTGTTACCTGTGGGAGGGCCTTTGGAGGAAGCAGCTAGCCACTGATTAGGCTGCTGAATAAATGATGCAGTAAACATGGTGCCCTGAGAATTAGATATTTGAGGGGTCATACTCACTGTCGGGGGAGATGGAGCATTGACCTCCTGTGGCAGAGTGTTCACTGTCGCTGTGGGACTAAAGAACTGTGGGGGAGTACCCGTACCGCGTTCGCCTCCTGCCTCCTGTTCACTTGAGCTGGTGCTGAAAAGGACAGTCCCGACGGTTGGTTGTGTGGCTGATACTGCTGCTGGTTAGGGTACCTGTTGTACCCCTTCCACTCTGGCTTCTGAGTGTTTTGCCCCTGGTCCTTCTTCTGTGGTTTTGGACCTTGGCCATTATTCTGAGAACGACCTTGTTGCTGGGGTTCAGTCTGAGATGGTTTCCCAAATTTATCAGCTTTCCTGTTCCAGGTATGCTGCTTGCGAGTTTGATACCCGTATGCAGTGAAGAATGCATCAGCCTTCTCCACCATTTGGCTGGCATCCTTTACCTGGCAGATCTTAAACTGAGCCATAAGTTCGGCAGGCCACGACTTTTCTAGCTGCATGCACAGCATAAGGTCAATTATCCCCTCACGTGTGGAAGGAGTTTCATCTTTCTCCATCCACTCATCTAAGTAAGCAGTAAGCCAGTCAAGAAATTGAACGGGAGTCTCTTTTTCCTGTAAACGCGCCCTTATGAACTGACTCTTGGCGTCATTAACTGTGAGACCGTATGCTTTGACGAGTGCGGCCTTCATCATCTCATATGTGAGATTGTCTCCACGAATTCTGTTGAGAATATCGAGGGCAGGGCCATCAAACAGGCTAAGAAACTGAAGCCGCTTAGCTGCCTCATCCAGCTGGTAAAGTTGAGCCATGTCTTCAAAACGAGCTATGTATAGCTTGATTCGCTCGCCTTCCTTGTATGGAGGAAGCTTGATGTGTGGGGTCACCATAATATGTACAGGGATAGCGATCGTGGAGTTTGGGCCAGCTGCACCAGATGTGTCTGAAGCCAAGGAATCTCGCTTGAGCTTCAACATTTCAAGTTCATGTTTTTCGCGTGCTTCTCGCTCGGCACGTTCGTGTTCTTGTTCTCTCTCTCGTTGTTCATGCTCGTATTCACGTTCTCTCTCACGTTGTTCTAACTCGAGTTCATGTTGTTTTTGCTTGTGTTCACGTTGTTCTTGCTCGTGTGGCGTTGTTCTCGCTCGTGTTGGCGTTGGATTCTAAGCTCTTCATGAGCATCATGCTTGCGTTGCTGCTCGTGACTAAGCCGAGAGAGGACATCATCCTTTACTTCTTTGGGGTCTGTAAGCCCCATATCTTTAGGTTCCTGTACATAGACATTGGTAGACATGATGCTAAGTCAATCTAAGTGAACTAGAGACTAAGCACTGACTGCTATTTTGCAGAGAAAGATGCCAATAATCGAGAATAAAGAATATAGGCACAGGTTAGTGGTGACCAGTTTTATGTAGTTAGACTGGTAAAGAAAGAAAATTAAGCAAAACACTGACTGTGAAAACTATTACTTAAAATTGATAAAAATGAATTAATAATCACCAGTAAGATAATGCCTATAGACTTTAATGATAAATACCTAAGTATGAGTGAGTGAGTATTGTCTCGTGAATAACTTTAGAGCTAGGAGTTAATATCCTGGAATGAGGTCGCCAGATGTCACGGGGTTTTTGTGAATATGCAATATTAAAGAATAATATTCAATAATACTTGAGAACAGGACAAAGAATTGACTTGTGAAAATCAAGCAATGATTACTTTATGCCTGCTTACTTCGCCGATTCTCTAAGGATGAGAATTTATAAGCTTTCTCAACAGTACACAGCAGAGACTAATTACTCACACGTGCTGTTTATTGGTACTGTTAGCCTCTGGAGAAAGTGACTCCACCCCTGACAATCAATATCTAATGCTATTAATGATAAACAGGTTCTTGCCGGTGCATTAACTCCTGGTTGCACAACGGATTTAAGTTAATAAAAAGGACTGGCCTAAGTACCAGTTATGAATAATGCAAAGCGTTTATGCAAATTAAGAGCTACAACTAGAATAAGCTTAATGTGGAAAAATAAAACACGAGTTTACATTACATTAAGCTCAAGAGAAAAGAACTGTGAATTTATTAATTACAATGAAATAAATTTTACCTTACATGAGTCTCAAATGAATTCAAAATAAGGAGAACACACTCACTCGCTCACTCAAAAGCTAAACTCTTAAGCCTAGGAAAAACGAAAAGAAATACTGGTCAGAAAAGCGGGCTAAGCGGAAACTGGGGCGTCGGTGCGTAGGACAGACGCTGCACACGCTAAACCTCTCGCCGGCTCACACTAGGTGGAGATTCAGGAACCCACTGAAGAACGACCTGGTCTCACGGCGCTACAATCCTAACTGAATTCAAACAAGCGAGGCAAAGACTGAGGCCAGCCGCCAACTGGTAACGGCTAACAGAAAGAGAGTGAGCGAAACACGCCCATAATAAATCACTCAGCGAAAGCGCTAATGTCGCGCACAAGGACGATCACTTATGAAACAGTGAAAAATGCTCTGAAAACACTCCCGATCGGGTGAATACGTGGCGGTTGACTGAGTGATACTTATGGGAATTCACTAGAATTCGCGGTTTCCCACAAAGTTCAATGTCACCAGTTTATTTAGATAGAGAATCGCGCCAACTCGTGACACTCCCATGTTGTCAATTGGTCACTTACATTCGCTCCTTCCTATATATTATTTTTTTTTCCAATCTAATACTACAACATATTCCCATTTTCCCATTCTTCGTTTCACTGATTCTCACAAACTCTTTCTGACTCACATTCCCACTCGCTAATTCACTCACTGAAGCTTTCTCTCCTCATTTCTTTTACTAATTTACTCGGATTCACACTCTCATTCACACTCTCCGTCTCACTTTCACTTTTAGTCCCACTAACTCTTAGTCTCACATTTAATCCACTTCTCACTCAGTCACGACCATCCTCACACTCACTCTCAAGATCTGCTTTTCACTGTATGTACCCCCATCCTCACTCACTCTCATTAACTCTGACTCAGTGTAAGCGTCATTCTCACACTCATCCTCGCTGCCACTCACTATCACTCACTCACCATTACCTCCATTTTCAGTTCCATCAACACTCATTTCATTCACCCTCGCTCAATGTTACCTGTAATTCAACTCCAACTTTCACTTACTCTCATTAATTCTCATTCACTGTCATAATTTTCGTCCCCATCCTCACTCACTCTCGTTAACACTCACTGACTGTTACCTTCCTTCTCACTCCCAGCCTCACTCATCTGCAGAGAAAAATCATTTAAGGTATTATATGTATTATCATTTAATGGTCGTACCGTTTGAAATAAATATAATGAAGTCAAGAACCTACTGAGTAATGACAAATTCATAAACTCACCTTGATATAGGTAACGGAATGGTTAGCTATCAGAATATCAGACTTGAATAAATGAAAGAATAATGATCATCTAGGTGGTAATTGACCATATATCAAATCCTTTTCAGCCCCACAAAGATTACCCTAAGTAATAAAGGCACCGAAATAGTCTGTGTTAGTTTCATGTGAAACATGAAAGTAAAATAATGTTGCCACGGTCTATCGTCGCCCCACTCAAACTGTACAGTAGAGTAAGATACAAAGTAAGACAGTATCTTGCAGGAAATTAATTATCTATAGGGACGAAGAGTTGATAAATGGCGACGTTAACTTGGCCAACATTTATTCGAAATACAGTCACTGGTAGAACAAATGATGACATATGGATGACAGATTATACTGAGAATATGTGTTATATTAGTGTGTCACAGACCGGACAAAAGAGGGTAATATCTTAGGTCTTATATTTACCACAAACGAAAATACGGTATAGTATCAGACCTCACTGTGGGTGAACACTTAGCTTCGTGTGACCATAATCTCATAAGACTTACCATGAACCTTCCACATAATATGCGTAAAAAGTAATATTTTGGGTCCTGTAATTACAACAAACGAAGATATCATGTCAAACCTCACAGTGGGTGAACACTTAGCTTTGTGTGACCGTAACCTCATAAGATTTACCAAGAACCTTTCACATAATGTGCATCAAAGTAAAACAATTGTGTCGGTCGATAAAAACGTCGATTTAGTAACGTCCTTAGTTCACACTCTGAACATCTAACAAGAATTAACGATGTAAATGACGGACAAATTAAAGCATATATTCCGTCTATTCAAAAACAGTATGTACCGATGAAATTAAGTTAGGATAAAGGTAGGAACAAGTCAGGTGAATTTAATGTAAATATTTGCAGAGCAATTACAGAAAAAGAAAATCTTCACATCCTACGGAAAAGTCGCATGAGCGAATATGCCATAAGATATTGATACTAGAAGGAAAGTTTAAAATCTCACTAGAACAGCTACATGACAGTTGAAAAATAACTGCTAAATCAAGCTCCAAGGATTCTAAGATCTGTTGTGGATAAATAAACGGCAATAAATGTCTTAAAACCAGTATTGGCCAACTCATTAAGTCGAAGATGCCATTATTTCGGATGAAAAACAAATTACTTCCACTTTATTTTTGTGTCAGTTTTGTCTTCACAAAAGACGTCAATGATATCCGAATACCAATGACAAATGCACCGCAACGCATTACCGTTAACTAATATGCATATTAGCAGTAATGACATTAAAGATAGGCTTAGTAAAATGATACTTAACAAAACTTCTGGTCCACAAAATTTGTACGGTATAATATTAAAAAAATGCAGGGAGTGTAATACATGATCCCTTAACATTTACTATTAATATATCTCTCTGACAACGCAAGGTTAAAGAGGATTGAAAACTATCCAACGTACCGTAACTTATATACTAGGAACTATCCAAAAGTTTTGAGACTGAAGCTGTAACGCTGAATTTGCTTCTTTTACCATGGCGTGGCACTAGGTGCTACTGCCCACATTCGTGATGAGTCAGTGTGTCGAAAGCAGCAAGGTTTAGCGGATGTGCGTTGGTGTTACGCACGTTTGTTTGTTGTTGTACATGCGATATCTGGCGATTTTTTAAATGAATCAGAACACGGACCAGCGAGTTAACATCAAATTCTGTGCAAAACTCGGGAAAAGTGCTAGAGAAATCCTGGAAATGTTTCAGAAAGGGTTTTGTGATCAATCTTCTAGTTGGGTATAGATGTTCCGATGCATGCGAGGTTCAAGGTGGGTCAAACATCTTTTGAGGACGGTGACCGCACTGGGAGGCTCTCGACGAGCACAACTCCTGAAAATGTTGCAAAAATTTTGTAGCTGATTCGGGATGATCGACCACAAACCATTCGCTACATTTGTGAGAAAGTGGGGATTGGTTAAGAGCCTTGTCAGAGGATCCTGATGTCAGAGTATCCTGACTGGGGAACTGGGCATGCACTGCATTGCGGAAAGAATTGTCCCAATGCTCCGGGTTGTTCTTCACTCCACACTTGACAGTTTTTGACCAAGAACAACATAGTTATTGTCTCCCAACCTCCGTATTCGCCAGAGTTGGCCCCCACAACATTGCACTGTTACCTTGACCCTTGACGTATTATTCTCAGAAATGGAAGATGTATTACTTACCTGACTTTCAACTCTTCCACCAAATTTGGGTAAAATCGGATTCAAATGGCTTCATTTTTTATTTCAAATTCGAACCTACGAGCATGGGTAGCGTTTTGACCTTACACTGAAGCCTTGGTCCTTGGCTGATTGTTTTCAAAACTGAATAACTTCATTCTTGTCTTACCATCAATCTTTCCTTCAAGTCTGATTGAAATTGAATAAACAAATATGCTTAACTGATTTTACCTAGTCACGGATTGACATAGCCCTGTGATCTTGACCTTTGACATAATGTTCTAAAAAAAAATAAAGGAGCTTCCTCAATGACTGTCCTTCAACCACTCCACTAAGCTTGTTAACAATCATATGAAACGTGTTTGATTTATATTGCACACACACACACACACACACACACACAGGCACACACACACACACACACACACACAGGCACACACACACACACACACACACACAGGCACACACACACCTCTCTCTCTCTCTCTCTCTCTCAGGATTTTAGGATATTAAGACCCCTCATTCCCGTTCCTTTTATGGAAAGCCTCTGAATCTAATGACGTATTTTTAATTGAACCAATAAAGACTAAAGTTAAATAAAAAGAAGGGAGAATAACTCAACAGAAAAGATGTCAAGGCAGAAATTTAATCTGTAAGAGAAAGGAGGTGTGATTAAGTATATATAACAGGAGGGGCGGGTTACCAGCTCTTGAATAGGCAAGTCGATATTCCCCAGTGTGGTGAGATTATTTAGTTATTTAGTGGGTATTTGTTCCAGCCACGAAGACACATTTATTCAGTTTAGGAAAACCCGCTAACTGAGCAGTTATGAATGAAACTTACGTCTATCTCACCCATCCCAGCTCGAATGATCGTAAACTGAGAAAATCAGTCTGGTGATTGCTGCCTTACAATATGTAAAATGACATCGTAGTGACAAGGCTAAAAGCACATGGTAGACTGGGTTGTTGCCATATATGATTTTTTTTTTCAGTAATGATTCTTAGATTCTGAGGGTTTTCATATTTACGAAACGTTAAGATGGTGTTGATAATGCGGAACTTTGAACTGAAGAGAAGGTGCCTTTTTTGATCAGAAGGAGAAGTAATATAGAGAGATATTTAAAAAAAAAAAAAATAGTAATTGTGGCCTAAAACCATAGAAAAATTCTCTTCCCTAGAGTGGTTTTCCCTCAAATTCAACCTACGGCTATTAAAGCTCAGTGTTACCTCTTTTTTATGGATGGAGGACACCTGTAATCTGGTGTATGAATTATTTTTTTTATTCATATTTTTTCCTCTCTCTGTTCATCTAATGTAAAAGAAAAGAAAAAGTAGTTAAATATAAAATGTAACAGGTAGATATACGGTACACAGAGAAGGTAAACCCTATCTGAAGAGGTAAGGAGATTACTATAACTAAGCATTATGCGTTCAAAATACAGTTCGTTTTAAAAGGTTACAGTTGTTTTGAAGTGTGGGTGGAGTTAAAAAGGTGAAAAGGCAAATACACGGAACATTTCAGTAATAGGAAGGTAAGAGCTAGTTTTTGGATTTCTAAACGCTTATATTGTTTTATTTTATTATTTTCTTTCTCTTTTAATACACAGTAAAAGAAATAGTTTGTGGGAAAGAGCCGATCCCCGGGAGGTTCTACCCTGGTTAAAACCTTAAACGGGTGGAGGTCCACATCTACGCTGAATTTTGGTTGCCTAGTTAAAAAAAAAAAAAAAAATGGAATTATCCCAGTCCCATCCAGTGGAGAGATGGAGTCCCATCATCCTCAAAACCTGGTCCAGGTGAAGGTTTACCACTCTGCAAATATACCGTAGTATTCTTAGATAAAAAAATCTCTGGCCCGTGCACAACGGCTTTGATTGGGACCAATGGAGGCCACGTCCTCCTCACAGGAGAGGTTCACTGGGAGCCCATTCTGTCTGAAAGTTGGCCGAGTGTAGGTGTACCACTATGCCAGATTTTGTGTTCTTAGAGAAAGTATATGGCAGCACATAACCTTTTTCCCTGGGACAACCAGGAGCCGCCCACTCATGCAGGGCATCACTCATAAGTCACACTGTGTAAATCCTGGTCCTTGTGAATGTCTTTGACTATGCATAATTTTGTGCTAAAAAAAAAAAAAAAAAAAAGAAAAAAAAAAGAGCTACGGCCGTGCAGAACGACTTCGGCTGAGGCCTCCAGGAATCCCCCCTCCCCCATGTGTGACAACCCTTTGTATCCCACCCTGTCGAAAGTCCTATGTGAATGGAGTTTACCAGTTATGTAAATTTCTTTTTCTTAACAAACGTCAAATAGGGCCTGAACTCCATATTCAAAATGGTACAGTAACTCAGTAAGTGGATGGCTGACAGTTACTGACAACTAGTATCATTGGCCTGCCTTGTCGGAATCAAAAAGGCAAATTTATTTAGAAAAGGCATACTGATGTGAAAAGGCAAGTGAAAGAGAAGACAATAAGTTATAAAGAGTTATATAATACACATAGGCTGCCTCAAAGAGCAAATATAGTAACAGCGATCATAGACATGCTTTGGTAGAACTAATTGATTTGGGAGAGAAATAGGTGGAGGAAAGCAGAAGTAAACAAACTGCCTCGGTTAGGACCACGAAATAGTCGTCCTGCGTGACTCTAAGGAGCGGCGTCGGTCAAGAAGAATGATGGTGAGAGGACAGTGACGACAGAGGAGAGACTTGAGAGAAGATGGTGTGTGGAGAGTCAACAGTAAGGTTGAATGAGTGCGGAGACTGAAAGAACAAAAGAAGGAGTGAAGAGACTGACTGGAAAGGAGAGTGGGTTATGGAGACTGAAAGGAAAGGAGAAGAAAGGATGGTGTAGGGAAAGTGACTGATGCGAAGACTGGTGTGAGGAAAGTGAGTTGAGAAGATAGGGTAAGGACACTGCTGTGAGAAAAATGGCGTGAGGAAAGTTACTAGTAAACAGAGTGGTGTAGTGACAGCAACTTGTGAGGAGAGTGACCAGAGTGCGGAAAGGGTGACGTGAAGAAGGAAAACTTGGGAAACATGTAGAATGATAAATACACTTATGACAGACAGAGAAAGACAGAGAATGTGAGGAAAGGATGTTGTTAGTTGACTAAGGTAGAGGAGAAGGGTGATATTGTGAAAAATGGCGGCGAGAAAAAAGGTGAGAAGTACTACCTTAAGCTGGGAAGTGTGTGTGTGTGTGTGTGTGTGTGGAGAGAGAGAGAGAGAGAGAGAGAGAGAGAGACGGCAGAGGCAAACTGGCACTAATTTACTATCCCAACGCCCCGTAACAAAGTACCGCGTTTGCTCTGCCCATAACGTACCGTTGGCGGCCTTCATAAATACCGTATGCCACCAGTAATTTCATTTTCTCTAAATGAAAATTCCAAATTTTCCAATATGAAATTGGAAATCGTGGCTGTGTTGTCTTCGTTGTCGCTGTTAAGGATTTGACTGTGTTGTTTCGTTGGCGTTGATTGGGTTTTGTTTGTGATGTTCATGCTGGTAAAGCTTTGGCTGTGTTGTTTTTGTTCGTGCTGGTGAAGTTTTGGCTGTGTTCTTTCGTTCGTGCTGGTGAAGTTTTGGCTGTTGTTTTCGTTCGTGCTGGTGAGGTTTTGGCCAGAATCCATATACATACAGGGTCTAACCATACAGACCCCAAAACGCGTCGCGTTTGCGCATTACGTCATGGCAAAGACACCAGGTGAGGTCTTCCGAGAAGGGGTTGCCATATAGTGAGAAGTAGACTCAGTTGCTCAGAGGTCACGGTGCCAAACAGGTCACCTCTGTCACCTGCACTTTATTCCATTGTATGTGCCCAGTGAAATAATACCTACCAATTGTGCATTGTTTGGCTGTAACTCTTTACTGAAGAAAGGTGGGGATCTAACTTTCCATATTTTCCCGATAGATGAAGAGATTAGACGTAAGTGGATTCATCTGTGCAAGAGGAAAGACACAATTAATCCGAATACTGTTCGCATCTGCAGCCTCCACTTTGATCACAGTGCTTATAAACGAAATCTAAAATATGAACTTCTCAAACTGCCTATTCCAAAAAATCAAATACGCCTGGAAGAGCACGCCCTTGGATGAATACAGACACTCGAGAATTTTTAGCAGAATGTCACATAAAAGGCTATAATATTTTTGTGTGAAACCGTCAGGGAATAAAGGGGGGAGGGGTAGCTATTTATGTAAAGGATTCATTAAACTGTTACAATAAAACAAACATTAAAGTAAATAGGGACACAGAAAGTCTCTGGGTTGAAATTAGTAACAATAGGGAGAAATTAGTCTTAGGAGCAATTTATAGATCTCCTAAATTAAGTAGAGCTGATATTAAATACCTTTGGGAGGAAATTAGGAAAGCATCACAGTCCAGCTTAATAATAATTGTAGGAGACCTTAATCTGCCAAGGATAGATTGGAGAAATTAGACAGGAGATGCAGAGTCAGAGGAATTTCTACAGGTAGTACAGGATAATTTCCTTTATCAGTATATCAGGGAGCCCACCAGAGGTAATAATATACTAGATTTGGTTTTAGCTAATAAAGAAAATATCATTAGTGATATACGAGTAGAGGTTGGTGGACGACTTGGTAATAGCGATCATAAAGAAATTAAGTTCAAATTTATTTGGGATGTCTTTTCCACTGAAAATACCTCCACCATTCCTAATTTTCGTCTAAGAGATTTCGATGGCTTAAGAGCTTATTTTCGAACGGTATTCCACAGGGAGATTAGCTATTTGAGGGAATGCCAGGTCAGTGGGGAACCCCAGGTCATAGGTGAGGGGCAGGAAACACGTGGGAATGTCCATCAGGTGTCTGTGAGGGGGAAGATGGTAGATGAGAATGTAGTCCAGGTGACGGGAATTAACTCAGCTCCAGTACCAAGTAGACGTTCGACCAGTGAGAAATATAACGAGTTAATAAATATAATACACGGAGGCCAAGATAGATATATCCCTTCAAAACCGTTTAGAACGAATAATTCAGAACCAAGATGGTTAAACAGCAGACTAAAATCTCTCACAGGCCAAAGGAAAAGAATATATAGAAAAATAAAACTTGGAGAGGAACACTTACGTAACCGATACACGATTTTAAATAGAGGAGTAAAGAGGGAGATAAGAAAAGCAAAGAGAAGTTGTGAAATTAAGGTTGCAAGTGAATCAAAAGAAAACCCCAAGGGTTTTTATCAAATGTACCGTACGAAAAATAAAGATAGGATAGGACCACTCAGAACAGAATCAGGAGACATTACCAGTGAAGATAAAGAAATGTGCTCCATCATAAATAAATATTTCATATCAGTATTCACCAAGGAAAATCTAGACCTGGTCCCTCAAGCAGCAAATATTTACAATGAGAATACGGAAAATATTCTTAGTAAAATAACCAATAGTAAGGAGGACATATTGAAAGAAATTAATAAGTTAAAACCTCAAAAATCACCAGGTCCGGACGATATATATGCAAAAATTATAAAAGAAACCAAAGAAGATTTATGTCAGCCACTTTTAACGTTATTTAATGACTCTTTAAGTTCAGGAGAAGTTCCAGAGGCGTGGAAGACCGCAAACGTAGTGCCCATCTTTAAAAAGGGTGATAAATCAGCTGCATCGAATTATCGTCCGATAAGTCTAACGTCAATAGTAGGAAAAATGTTAGAGTCAGTTTTGGCAAATAAGATTAGAGAACACTTAGAAAGATTTAATCTTATAAAAGAAAGTCAGCACGGATTCAGGCAAGGACGATCCTGCCTCACAAACTTGTTGTCATTCTACTCGGAGGTCTATGAGGCAGTAGCTAGCGATAAAGCTTACGATGTTATCTTTTGATAGGGTCCCACACGAAAGGTTAGTTAGAAAAGTTCGAGCACACGGTATAGACGGCGATATCTTAAAATTGATAGAATCCTGGCTGAAAGGACGAAAGCAGAGAGTATTAATACATGGAACTAAGTCGGACTGGGGATTAGTAACTAGCGGTGTACCACAGGGTTCAGTACTCGGTCCCTTATTATTTATTACATATATAAATGATCTAGACTTAGGAGTCAATAGTAGCATCAGCAAATTTGCCGACGATACAAAAATAGGGCGTACATTTAACTTGACTGACGATTGCCATAACTTACAAAAAGACCTCGATATATTGTCCAAATGGTCTAAACCCTGGCAAATGGAATTTAACGTTGAAAAATGCAAAATACTTAACGTAGGCAAGACCGTTGGAGACACTAAATACAGCTTGGATAACAAAGAAATTAGCAAATCGGAATGCGAGAGGGATCTAGGAGTTATGATTAGTAACGACCTTAAACCAAGGCAACAGTGTATTAATGCGAGAAATAAAGCAAATAGGGTCCTAGGATTTATTTCGAGAAGCGTGAGCAATAGATCATCAAAAGTAATACTGAAACTTTATCTAGCATTAGTAAGGCCACATTTAGACTACGCTGTACAGTATTGGTGTCCTTACTATAGAATGAATATTAATTCGTTAGAAAATGTACAGAGAATGACAAAAATGATACATGACGTTCGGAACCTGTCATATGAAGACAGACTGAAAAGACTAAGTCTGCATTCGCTAGAGAGGCGTAGAGTAAGGGAAGACTTAATTGAGGTGTTTAAGTGGATGAAGGGTATAAATAAGGGAGATATTAGTAAGGTACTTAAAGTGAGTATACAGGATAGAACTAGAAATAATGGTTTCAAACTAGAAAAATTGCGTTTCAATAAGGAAATAGGTAGAAATTGGTTTGGTAATATAGTAGACGAATGGAATAAGCTACCTAGTAAAGTAGTTGCTGCCTCTTCCATTGAGAGTTTCAAGCATAGGCTAGATAAGCATATGACAAATAAGGGGTGGATATAGAAAAAAGAAAATCTTATAACCAATACTAATTCATAATTTTTCCTTCTCAGGTTACACTATGATAGTCTCTATTCTCCTTTCACACTTTCCTATAAAATGTCCACGCCAGTTTTTCTATACTGCGTGGTGTTCTTTCTGACTTTTTCCTGCCGGCTTTCACTGGAGGGTTTGGAGGGCGGGGGAGAGCCTTCTTCTTTGCTATCCTTATCTCATTCTAGTAGTTGTTACTCTCGTAGGAGCTGTCTAGCATGGGCCAACCGGCCTACTGCAGTTATCCTCTCTTCTTATGTTCTTATGTAACGCTGAATCTGCCATCAGCTTCATTAAATGTTAAGTCCCTTCCCCTTTCTCTCTCTCTCTCTCTCTCTCTCTCTCTGCATAGGTGCATATCCCTGTATACGGTGGGCTTTGCTCCTTATAAGCTATACAGTATATCTCCCCTCACGGGGTTAGTGCTTGCAGAAATGTGGAAAAGCACGTGGTGCATTGCATTTACCAGCCCAGGTAAAATAAATTGAGGCAACTGGCCACCGCACTAGTATGAGTTGCTAGTATTCATATTTACCCACCATTATTTTGTTCTACCCACGTACTGCAGGTAACCATTACTGAGTACCCTAGCAAGAAAGCAGTAATGTTGAAAATTAAGTACGGTATATCGCAGAATGTATTTGTTTAAAGCAGGTTCGTAACGTAGTAATTCCATCTGGAAGCGTTTGACAAGAAGTATGTTATCATCCCCCCCCCCTTCCATCCCTCCCTCCCTCCCTTCCAAGTCGCAAAAACAACGGTGCCAGGTCGTTGCAAATGATTTATACAGCCACTTTTCGTTCTCAAAGAGTGAATAATTCGTAAAAACTATATAGCTTTTTATGTACATGAAGCTACAAAGAGTATATGAAATACATTCACATATATTTAATAGCTCGGATTAAGAGATTTGTTTTTTATAATTAACGATTTGGTATCTACGCAGTCTCTCTCTCTCTCTCTCTCTCTCTCTCTCTCTCTCTCTCTCCATGATATATGCGGAATATATACATTTGACATAATGTGGCTTAGAACCAGCATAAAACCTAAGCCTTACCAACGATAATTTAAAAGACAACTGGCAAGGACTGCATAAAGGCATTGTCAGTACTAATATATAGGCATGTGTCTCTTCCTACTGAAGTAATTAGCTTTTTTGTTCGATGCCGAGTATTTTTCAGGATGCGGATAATAAACAGAAATTTGGCTAACTCGACACGAAAGCTGCAATGTAAGATGTCGAAGTTAAGGAAATGAAGCCTGCATAGTAACATATAGTCAATACCGGTAGCAGTACCAATAAACATCCGATATCATTTGTAACAAGAGGATATCCATGTATTCTAATAAATGTCACTATTAGAGTATATTGTGTTTATTTGTAAATCATGTACCTTTAAATATGGGAAGGGAGAGGTTAAACAATCATTTGAACTGAGGAAATGTGTGGGGGGAACAGAGTTGTGTAAAGGAAGCAAGGTGGGAAGGGTGGGTATGGAGGATGACAGACAGCTGCACCTCACCTCGACTTGAGGCCTCCCTCTGAGGTCGCAAGGGAGACGGTGGGTGGGGAGAAATGGGGGGAGTGCCCTGTCTCAAGCGTGACGTTAGTAAATCTGCGTTAAGGTGTGAGAAGACCCTATATATATATATATATATATGGGTCCTGGTTTTGGCTGTGTCATTTTCGTTGGCGCTGGTGATGTTTTGGCTGTGTTATTTTCGTCCGTGCTCGTGAGGTTTTGGTTGTGTTGTTTTCGTCCGTGTTGGTGAGGTTTTGGTTGTGTTGTTTTCGTCCGTGCTGGTGAGGTTTTGATTGTGTAGTCTTCGTTGGTGCTTGTATGTAATGTTCTGGCTGTGTTGTTTTCTTTGACGCTGATTAGGTTTTGGCTGTGTTGTCTTTGCTGGCATTGGTAAGATTTTGTCTGTGTTGTTTTCGTTGGTGTTCGTGATGTTTTGGTTGTATTGTCTTTGCTGACGTTGGTGAGGTTTTGGCAGTGTTGTCTTCGCTGGGCCTGATGAGGGTTTTGTTTCGTCTTCGTTGGCGCTGGTAAGGTTTTGGCTGTGTTGTTTTTCGTGGCGCTGGTTAGTATTTGGCTATAGTAGCTTCCTTGGCGCTGGTGAAGTTTTTGCCAATGAGAAGGCATGGCTGTCCAAAAGAATGGGGAGATGGAGTTATCTGGACTTAGCCAGATTTAGAAGAGCTGTGCGTAAGAGGAGGAATAAGTGTTGGGAAGGAACGAGTGTAAAGAGGGAATTAAGTATGGGAAAAAGAATGAAGTTTGGGGATGGGGAATTAAGTGTGGAGAAGAGAATGAGGTGTAAGTGATGAAATGTAGGGAGAGGAATAAAGTGCCGTGAGGGTATTAAATATAAAGTGTAGAGAGGGCAATGAAATGTAGGAGAGGAATTTACTGAGGAGAGGAGTTGAATTTGGAGACAGATATGGACTACGGAGATGGGAATGATGTGTGAGGGGAGCGAATTATGGGGGAGGGGGGTAAAGTGTAGGGGAATGAAATCCTGAGATGAAAATGAAGTGTAGGGAGGTAAATGAATTTTGGAGAGGGGAACAGAGGTAAATGACGTGCGACGAAGAGAATGGAAGGGAAAAAGTTGTGGGAAATGAAGTGTTTGTAGGGTAATGAAATGTAAGACGAGAAACTGAGCGGAGTAAATTGTCAGTGAATGAAGTGCCGGGAGAGACTGAAGACTTGGGAGAGGAATCAAATGCCGGAATGAAGTGTGGATAGATGAACCAAGTGTGAGGCGGGAAAGAAATCTAGGGAGGAGACGGAATTGTGGGAAAGGAATGGGGAAGGGTAACGAAGAGGAATGAAATGCAGAGAAGAGAATGAAAAGCAGGCAATGGAATGGAAGGAAAATGAAGCATCAAGAGGAGGATGAGGTATGGGAAAGGAAATGGATGGGAAAGATGTGTGGGGGAATAATGAAGTGCAAAAAGAGGAATAAAGTGTGAGGAGGAGAGTGAAGTGCTGCGATGGGATATAATGGGATTTTAAGTGTGGGGAAGGGATTAAAAGGGAAGGAACTGTGGAATGGGCCTGCGACTGAAATGTGAGAAGTGAAATGGAGGTGAGAAAGCCAAAATCAATGTGCATTAACAAATATACTTCTGAGAATTTACATAGTAATATACCTGTCCTCCTCACTACTTCGTATTTTTCTTTTTTTTGGGGGGTTAATAATAGAAATCTGCATTAATAATTCACATATTCAGAGCATATGAGAAAGAGAGAGAGAGAGAGAGAGAGAGAGAGAGAGAGGGGGGGAAAAGGAGTTATAAGAAAAAGTTATCTCCAAGATACTGTGGTCTATAACTAAGAGATACTTATGTGCTTGGGAATGCATATGCAGTTCCCGCTCATTCTACTGTAAGATCCTATCGAGGTGCCTATTAAACGGCTGTACTGTAGTGCTATTAACAGCATCCATGGATTTTTTTTTTTTCTAGGTGGAACAGATCCTCTGCGTCAAAAAAAAAAAAAAAAAAAAAAAAAACTGCTGATGCTGATCTTTTCAGTTCCTGCTACCAACCATGGTTGCATGTAGAGTTCATGTTCAGATTAAACAGCTCTCTATGGTCAGATTTGTCAAACTCATTCAGTATTTTAAGCAATTCAGTAAGCTGCCCTCGTAGACCATGAGTTTCTGATGAAAACAGTCCCAGAGCCCATAGGCGATCCTGATAACTCAGTCTCCTGAGGGATGGATTAAGTTTTGTAGCTCAAGCTTGAACTTTTTCAAATCGATTTATGTCTTTCCTAAGTGAAGGTGACCAGAGCTGCATGGAGTACTCCGTATTAGGAAGTTATAGGGTGTCAGAACAATCTTTTTATTCATATAACAAAATGGGCTCTGGATGTTACCAAACAATTTCTGGGCCTTTTTCTCTACCTCGATGCACTCTTTGAAAAAATTATGTCACTGCCAATCAGTGCACGTAAGTCCTTTTCCAAATTAGTCATCCTCAGAATTCTCTCCAAAAGTTAACTGCATGACCTGGAATTTCCAAGGCCAATATGTCACCTTGCATTTTTCCAAGTTAAATGGCATTTGCCATGTCTCCGACCATTTCCCTAGCCTACAAAAGTCTCCCTGGAATTTTTCCATTCTTACAAGACTGTTTGCTCGAAGTATGATGTAATCTGCAATATTTCAGATTGCTCTTAATTCCAGAAGTGACTGAAGCCAGTCAGAAGAAATTCTGTCGAATTCTTTTTTAAATCTAAGCAGAGGATGTATCTTGCTTTATTCCTGTCATTCTCACTCAGTAGTTCGTGGGAAAAATCAAGCAAGTTGATTAAGCATGATCCATGTCGTCTGAATCTATGCTGGGAGTCTATAATCAGGTTGTGATTTACTAGGTGTTTGACAATCCTGTCTATATTTAAAACTTCTAACAGTTTTACAATGATAGTGGGGAGGCTAATTGGACGATAATTCTTAGGGCTTTCTTGATTTTCTCACATAAAGGTTGGGGTTACATCTGCCAACTTTCAGTCTTCTGGCACTTCCTCAGTTTCTAGAAACTTCTTGAAGTGTGCTGCAAGTAAAGGAACTGCTTGGTCATGTACCTCTTTAAGAACTCTTGGAAGGATTTTATCTGGATCAAGCGAAATGCAAACATTTGACTTGTCGATTCTTCTTGCTGCCTCCTCAGGTGCACATCTGAGGATGACGTAATCTTCGCTCTCATTGGCTAATACTGGTCCTGCCATGTCATGAGTAGCCTATATCCTTATGTAAAGGCCGAAGCAAAATAGTTGCTTAGAGTGTTGGCCAGATCCAAGCCTGAGATTTGCATGACACCTGATTCATCCATGTGTTGCCCAATGCTTCCTTTCAATGGTTACCTACTATTTACATGGCTGAAGATCTGTTTAGGGCTATTTTTGCATTGCAATGCCTGATTTCTTCATTTCTTTTAGCTGGCTTTATCAGAGATTTCGGTCTTCTACATACAGTCTTGATGGAGTCCAAATCATTCTTGTCCTGGCTGATGTTGACCCTCTTGTATGCAGCCTTTCACATTCAATGCAGTTGAACCATTTTGGCTGAACTGAGTTTGGAGTTGTAGACTTAAAGAATATGAATTCAGTCTGTCATACTGATTTTTGCTCTTTAACTGTGATACATTGCATTTACGTTACTGCCCTCTAGTCCAACACTCATAAAGCTCTCTCTAAAACCTGCAAAAATAGCTTGACGAAAGTCTAGTTATCTTTTTATGAGGTCCAGATGATCTTTCACAGCAATGACGAAGAGAAAGCCTAATCAGGTTGTGGTCACTACCTCCCAGTGATTCACCAACAGACAAGCTGGTAACACTTTCATCTTTTATTGTGAACTCAAGATGCAGGATTCTGTTGTATCTATTTGATTCATTTACCTGCTGGCAAAGAAGAATCTCACCAGCAAAATCTACACAAGACGCCAACCTTCAGCATTTGCTGTTCTGTCGTTCCAGTTCATGTGACAATCAGTGTCACCCCGAAATACAGAAGTTTTACCACTAACTTTGCTGCTTAAATTTCTGTACGTATCTTTGTCAGCGAGCTGCTGTGATCTATATACAAGAACTATCTTATACATAGTGTTGGTTAGAAGAAGGCCCACGTCTATCATTTCATGGTCTGCCCTAAGTTTAAAGTTGACAGGAATTAAGTTCTCACTGACATACGGTAAAATCCCGCATCCTTCTCGTGCTGAACGGTCTTACGAAATATTTTTGCAACTAGGAGTTTCAAACTTTTCAACTTAATCTCTACCATTATGAACCCATGACTGAGTGGGCATGACATCGACATGTTGTCTTGTCATGTCTTCAGTGATCATAATAATTCAGAACATTATGATCACTGAAAAAAAATATCTAAAGAAGCTCCAGCCTTTTCTTAGAATCCCTTAGCTGTCTCCATTACCGGAGGCAGTGGTGTACCTGGAAGTGCTTTTTTTCTCTCTTGGGGGCAGTTTTTGGTTTGCCATCAGGTGAATAATTCAGCAACTGTGATTCCCTGATTGTCGAGCATGACTGCTTCTCTGGGTTTTGGAGTCTGCCAGCTGCCGTGAGAAAGAGTCCTCTGATGAGGCAGAGTCCACCCGTGACATAAAGTCACCTGAGTCACCTCCCTTACTTGGGAGAAAAGAAAGGATTTTGCAGACTTTCGAAACCCAGTGATCCAGTCGTGGAAGTCCATCAACGTTTTCAAAATATTGTGTAAGAGGTAACTGTTCAGGTAACTTGAACAGCCACGTTGTTTTTTGCCAGATGTTCTAAGGAAGAGCTTACGATAAACCTGAGGGTCCAAGATGGAGTATTTTTGTTTATATTCAAACTCGAGAGAACTGATAATCTGGTGATGCTTGGCAGTTCACTGGGTCAGTGAGTAGAGTTACCAGACGCCGCCACTATCTTTGTACCCATGTACAGTATTGACGCTTATTGTGCTGTCCCAGAATCGCATTTTTTTTTTTTTTCCTATAGGTACACAAAGTCATCCAGTCAAATTGGTAACGTCGGAGTAAGTTCAGTGAGAAACGATTCGGAGATGTCGCCCCTTCGCTCGGGAATAGACAAAACAATCCGGTTAATCAAACCAAACAATAGCATTGCATCTACGTTTTTCCTGTGCCACTCTACTTTCTACTTCCTTTGTACATTGACCATCCATTGTATTAGTATCACTTTGTTCTTTTGCACATTAACAAAAATACATGAAATCCATTACCAACTGGAATCTTTCCATGGACCAGCGCATCACATGAAGCCAAGCCTCTCAATAATAATAATAATAATAATAATAATAATAATAATAATTCCTTCCTCTTCTGTCTTTCTTTCCTTCATTCTTTCCACTTCTTTCTGCCTACGGGTGACTTTACACTTCCTCTTCTGTCTTTCCTTCACTCTTTCCTCTGCCTTCTGCCTATGGGTGACTCTACACTGAGTGACAAGCCAAATGGTTTCCTGTGCACCACGAAACCATTTCTTACTCTGGGTGATAACCATATAATTATATTATGGCGCCTGGTGGCTTAGTGGGTAATTAAGGTGCCCCAATTGGATTGAGCTTGTGTAGGTATATATCCAAGGGGTGGTTGGGGTTTATTGCTCACGTAATGCCATTCAGGGATGAATGAGGCTGGTCACTCATCTTAAATGTCAGGACCAAAATGCCTAGCCCCTGACCCCTACGCTTCTCATGGGGCAACATACGATTGGATGATGGATGTATGATGGATAGATATTAATAATTTTATGACGATGATGATGATGGTGATGATTATGATGATGATTTTTATTATCACTTTTCGTGATTATCATTTGATGGTAACTTGGGGTCTGGATATAACTTTAATGACGTAAAATAATGGTAAACTATTTCCGTTATTGTACTATTATCAGTTCAGCCACAATAAGGATTAAACTATACATTATGTTATACAGGTTGCTGTGTTATAAATCATTGTGCAATACTCACAGTCTTTCCTCAACAACTAGTTCAAGTACAGTACATATGAGTAAATCCATCAGCTCTAATTTTTTATCGTGATTCATGTG